>NW_008356046.1:780829-789247 GCF_000622305.1 Nannospalax galili
AGATTAAGAAACAAAATGAAACTTTTTGTTGTCTGCAAGAAACTCATCTCACTTTCAAGGACAGGCACTACGTTAAGGTGAAAGGATGGAAAAAAATATACCAAATGAATGATACTAAGAAAAAAGCAGGCATTGAAATTCTAATATCTGAAAAAATAGACTTGAAACTAAAACTAATAGAAGAGATAAAGAGGGCCACTTCATTCTGATCAAAGGAACAATAAACTAAGAAGATATTACAACCATGCATATATATTCACCAAACTCTGGTGCACCCAACTTCGTAAAAACAGCACTACAGGACTTTAAGACCCTCATTAATCCCAACTCATTAATAGTAGGGGACTTCAGTACCCCACTGTCTCCATCAGATAGGTCAACAGGACAGAGAGTTAACAGAGAGACAACTGAATTAAACAATACCAAACATCAAATGGACCTAACAGACATCTACCAAGTATTCTACCCAAGCACCAAAGGATATACTTTCTGTTCAGTGCCTCAACAAATACAAAAATACTGAAATAATTCCATGCATTCTATCAAACCACAATGCAATAAAGCTTAAAATCAACACCAGAAGAAGCCCTAGTAACCTCATGAACACATGGAGATTAAACAATACACTCCTAAATGATGAATGGGTCACAAGAAAAATTAAGAAATAAATAAAAGTATTTCTGGAACTAAATGAAAAGGACAATACAACACCACAAAACCTCTGGGACACACTGAAAGCTGTCCTTAGAGAAAAGTTCATAGCTCCCAGTGCCTACATCAAAAAATCGGAAAGAACACAAATAAACGACTTAACATTGCAACTCAAGACACTTGAAAGGCAACAACAAATGAAACCCAAACACAGCAGACAAGAAGAAATAACAAAAACCAGGGCAGAAATTAATGAAATCGAAATGAAGAAAACAATAAAAAAAATCAACATATCCAAAAGCTGGTTCTTTGAAAAGGTAAACAAGATTGACAGACCACTAGCACAGTTAACCAAAAGAAAGAAAGAGCACCTCCAAATCAACAAAATCAGAGATGAAAGGGGAAACATCACAACAGACACCAAAAAGATCCAGAACATTATAAGGGAATACTTTAAAAACCTATCTAAATTTGAAAAACCTAAAAGAAATGGATGGGAATCTAAAAACATGGAAACCACCAAAACTAAGCCAAGAAGCGATTAACATCTTAAACAGACCCATAACACAAAAAGAAATTGAAAGAGTAATACAAAACCTCCTGACTAAAAAAAAGCCCAGGACCAGATGGATGAACAGCAGAATTCTATCAGACATTTAAAGAAGATCTGCATCCAGTACTACTTAATTTATTCAAAAAAATAGAAGTGGAGGGAGAACTTCAAAATTCCTTCTATGAAGCCGGCATCACTCTAATACCAAAGCCAGGTAGAGATATAACCAAAAAAGAAAACTATAGTCCCATAACCTTAATGAACATAGATTCAAAAATTCTCAACAAGATATATGCAAGCTGCATACAGACACTAATCAAAAAGATCATCCATCATGATCAAGTTGGCTTTATCCCAGAGATAAAGGGATAGTTCAATATACGTAAGTCAATAAACATCATAAATCATATAAATGGGCTCAAAGACAAGAACCACATGGTCATCTCAATAGATGCAGAGAAGGCTTTAACAAAATTCAACATGCATTTATGTTCAAAGTCCTAGAGAGAATTGGACTGGAGGGAACATACCTCAACATAATTGAAGCCATATATAACAAACCCACAGCCAACATCATTCTAAATGGAGAAAAACTGGAAGCATTCCCATTGAAATCAGGAACCACACAAGGCACTCTTTCTCCACTTCTCTTTAACATAGTGCTTGAAACTCTTGCAAGAGCAATAAGACAAGATCAGGAAATTAAAGGAGTAATAATTGGAAAAGAAGAGACCAAATTATCCCTTTTTGCAGATGATATGATATTATATCTAAGAGACACCAAAAATTCCACCCAAAAACTCCTAGAAATTATTAACAAGTTTAGTCAAGTGGCAGGTTACAAAATTAACCTACAAAAGTCTATAGCCTTTCTATATACCAATAACAAGCAATCACAGAAAGAGTACATGGAAACACTCCCTTTCACAATAGCTGCAAAAAAAATAAAATATCTTGGAATAAACCTGACCACACCTTTACAATGAAAATTTTAAATCTTTAAAGAAAGAGATTGAGAAAGGCATCAGAAGATGGAAGGACCTCCCATGCTCATGGATTGGAAGAATTAATATTGTGAAAATGACCATCCTACCAAAAGTCATTTATAGATTCAATGCAATGCCAATCAAAATCCCCATGACATTTTCCACAGAATTGGACAAAACCATCCTTAGATTCATATGGAAGCACAAAATACCTTGGACAGCCAAAACAACCCTGAGCACTAAGAGAAATTCCAGGGGAATTATTATACTGTATACAGAGCTATAGTCATTAAAACAACATGATATTGGCATAAAAATACACCCATAGATCAATGGAACAAAATTAAATACCCAAATATGAGTAAATGCAATTTCAGCCACCAGATATTTGACAAAGGGGCCAAGAATATTCACTGGAGGAAAGACAGCATGTTCAGGAAATGGTGCTGGCAAAAATGGATCTCCACCTGTAGAAGAATGAAACTAAACCCCTATCTTTCACCATGCACAAAAGTCAGTTCCAAATAGATCAAAGACCTCAATGTAAAGCCTGAAACTCTGAAACTATTAGAAGAAAACATTGGCAATAACCTAAAAGATATAGGTGTAGGAAAGGATTTTCTAAACAGGCATCAATTGCTCAGGAAACAAGGTCGAGAATCAACAAATGAAACCTCATTAGAAAGCTCCTTGCCCTCCTAGGTCAACTAATTCCAGGGGACCATGAGCATCTCTCAAAATGTCCTGTAACTGTGGTGAGTCACCTGTCCTTTTGATCAAGGAGGCCGTGGAGACCCCATAAGATGGACTTGAACCAGTGTCCAGTCTACAAAGAGGAAGGTCAACACAGACGAAATATTTCCTCCATGCTTCCAAGAGAAGCCAGCAATGGTAGAGCAGGACCTTTGACTTATCTTCACATAGACGGAACTGGTAAAAGAAAGGAGCCTGGGGCTCCTCCCAAACCCATGTGACCCCTGAGGAACAGCTCCTCAAACAGTCTTAAGAGTAAAAGCGCTGGCCATGGTGACACACGTCTTTAATCACTCGGAGGCAGAGGCTGGAGGATCTCTGTGAGTTCAAGGCCAGCCTGGTCTACATCTAAGAGCATACATACATATAGCTAAAAGTTATTTGACAAACAGCACAGCCAGACAGGCGATATCTTCAGTCGAGCTGTTGGCCAGTAAAAATAAATTGGCTTATCTGGGACCCAAAAAAAGAAAGTATAACCAAAGATTAGGGGCCCATATAATTTTTTAAGAGTCCATATGTATTGCTAAAGGCTACATAACAGGAAACAATGCCAGATAGGAGATGCCTTCTTTTAAGTTGTTGGCCAGCATGGCTCCAGAGACTCCCAGATAGTAACCCAGCATAAAACTAGGAAAATGAACAGCAGACCCCAATCTTATCTAAAGGAATACTGACAACTGATTGCTGCTAGATGAGGAACAGCTGACCTTCCTAAAACAAAGACCTCTAGATAGGCTGACTAGATTAACCGGATGGACAAATACTGAGGAACGGCTAGGGGTGCCGACAACACAGCGGACAGTAGCTGGAAGACAGAGTAAAAGGGCTCTAGTCGGGGGGGGGGGGGGGGCTGGGTTCCACCTGGGAAGTGGGTATACAGATAGACTGTTTGGGATATTCTATGTGATATACACAAAAAAATCAACAAATTAAAAAAATGAGTTATATTTTAGGAAGAAGGATAAAAATTTATGTCATGTTAATTAGTAGAGGTAATAAATATTACCATTGAAATCTACTGGATAACTTTATATCCATACACCAGTGCCAAGGATCTGAGTGCAACGGACCATGACTAGTAATCAGATACATACAGATTAGAGACGCATGTGCCAACATCTAAGTGTTATTAGCAAAAACAATGTCTTTCTGTAAGAAACAGGAATCTTTAAAAAGAAATTGAGAGCTTTTTAAAAGGTTAAAAACTTATTCAATTTTATGACTTACTCTGGAAATTGTTATTAAGTATGTAGACAGGGTTTCCCTGTAGACCTGTGTGGGCACGCGGGGATCTCAGAGCACCAGCTGCTGGCAAGGCACCGCTCTCTCGTGCGCCGCTGGGGTGCGGGGGGGGGGGGGGGGGGGGGGGTTGCATGCACCGCCTTGCTGAGACAGGTCCCTGCTGTGCAGGTCCCTAGCTCTCCGCGGCTACCGGAAGCTGGTGGCTCTGCTGGCTGCTGTCAGCTGCCCTGGCAGGTTCCGTTCCAAGCTGCCCCGCCAGGTTCCGTTCCAAGCTGCCGGCGCTCTCTCTATGGACGCAATCCATCGGCCACCGGATCACGAGGGGAGGTGCAAGAACGGAGAAAGCAAGATCTTCGCGAGTGGTTGTTTCCGAAGGGATAGCCCCCTCCGGAGAGACTGAATCTAGGCAGTAAGACACAGGATACAGCTCAGTCAAACGCAGTGATTCAGCTCAGCTCCAGATCTTAGTGATTCAGCTCCGATTTATTAGGGGGAAACCAGGATATTTATAGTGTGGAGGCAGTAGCAAAAGCCTTAGTTGATAGGTGCTTTGTAGGATGCCCCATTTACATGTGGTGGTGGGCTTCCACCAGGCTGTCAGACATTGCCTGAAAAACCTGGCAGTTTCAAGCCGAGGACATGTATCTGTGATGGCTACTTCAAAGGTGAGTCAGGAAGGAGGGCTGTCTACTATCTCCACACCTCTTTAACATGTGCTTGAAACTCTTGCAAGAGCAATAAGACAGGAGAAGGAAATTAAAGGACTAATAATTAGAAAAGAAGAGATCAAATTATCCCTTTTTGCAGATGACATGATAGCATCTCTAAAAGACACCAAAAATTCCACAAGAAACATCCAAGAAATTATTAATACATTCACTGAAGTGGCAGGTTACAAAGTTAATCTACAAAAGTCTGTAGCCTTTCTATATACAAATAACAAGCTATCAGAGAAAGAGCACATGGAAACACTCCCCTTCACAATAGCTGAAAAAAATAATAATAATAAAATATCTTGGAATAAACCTGACCAAAGACAGTAAACACCTCTACAATGAAAATTTTAAATCTTTAAAGAAAGAGATTGAGGAAGGCATCAGAAGAGGGAAGGACCTCCCATGCTCATGGATTGGAAGAATTAATATTGTAAAAATGACCATCCTACCAAAAGCCATCTATAGATTGAATGCAATGCCAATCAAACTGCCCATGACATTCTTCACAGAGTTGGAAAAAAAAACATCCTAAGATTCATATGGAAGCAGAAAAGACCTCAGATAGCCAAAGCAACCCTGAACACTAACAGCAATGCTGGGGGGATTACTATACCAGATTTTAAACTGTATTATAGAGCTATAGTCATAAAAACAACATGGTACTGGCACAAAAATAGACCCATAGATCAATGGAACAAAATTGAAGACCCAAATATGAATACATGCAATTTCAGCCACCTGATATTTGACAAAAGGGCCAAGAACATTCCCTGGAGGAAAGGCAGCATGTTCAGCAAATTGTGCTGGCAAAACTGGATCTCCACCTGTAGAAGAATGAAACTAAACCCCTATCTTTCACATTGCACAAAAGTCAACTGCAAATGGATCAAAGATCTCAATGTGAAGCCTGAAACTGAAACTGTTAGAAGAAAAGATTGGCAATAACCTACAACATATAGGTGTACAAAAAGATTTTCTAAGCCAGACATCAATTGCTCAGGAAACAAGGTCAAGAAACACCAAATGGGATCTCATTAAACTATAAAGTTTCTGTACATCAAAGGAGGCAACCAGGGAAGTGAAGAGAAAACCCACAGAATGGGAAAAAATCTTCATCAGCAACACATCTGACAGAGGTTTAACATCCAGAATATATAAACAACTCAAAAAACAGAGAATCAAGAAAAGAAGTAGTACAATTAAAAGATGGGCTAAGGAGCTGAACAGAGAGTTCTCAATAGAAGAAGTAAAGATGACTAAGAACCATCTTAAAAGATGTTCAGCATCACTAATAATTAGGGAAATGCAAATTAAAACCATTTTAAAATTTCATCTTATCCCAGTCAGACTGGCTAAGATCAAGAGAACAAATGATACCAAATGTTGGAGAGGATGTGGGGAAAGGGGAACACTCATCCACTGCTGATGGGGCTGCAAACTTGCTCAACCCCTATGGAAAACAGTGTGGAGAACTCCTAAAAACTACAAATGAACCTATCATTTGACCCAGTTATACCACTTCTTGGTATAAACCCAAAGAACTCATCCTATTGCAGAGACACTTGTACATCCATGTTTGTTGCTGCTCTTTTCACAATAGCTAAGAGATGGAAGCAACCTAAGTGTCCCTCAACTGATGAGTGGATAATGAAAATGTGGTTCATTTATATGATAGAGTTCTACTCAGAAGTAAAGAAAGATGAAATAATGAAATTTGCAGGTAAGTGGATGGAACTCGAAACTGTTATACTAAGTGAAATAACATAAACTCAGAAAAAAACTGACGTATTTTCTCCCTCATATGTGGATCCTAGCACCAAACCCTGATAAGTGAGTATGTATCCACACATAACCACAGGAACCAGGATAATGAAGAGGAACCAGGGAAGTAAAGGAAAAGAAAGAACCTGAACAGGGGAGGTGGTAGGGAATGTTATACAGGGAACCGAGGGGATAAAGGGAAAGAAGGAGCTCAAGAGAGGTAGGACCATAGGAGAAGGGTATTATTAGGGCAGAAATGGAAAAAAACAGGGGCACCTTAAATGGGGGAAACTATGGTGGAAGGATTAGACAATGTGAGAGATAAACAATGCCTAGCTAGTTTTAGAAAACCAGATGGAACCACATTAGGCTAACAGCCTACTGACAAATTATACATACCAGATCAAGAAATATACGTCTAGGCAAGGTTTATCTGAGAATAATTGGTCTTTGCCCAAGCTCTATTTACAAGGCACATGTTAATTAAAAAGTACCAGGCTGGTGGAAGTAACTTTCTTGGGTGTTTAACAGACATACTTTTAGGCCTATACTAATTTGGTCAGGGGGACATAAAGGACAGTTTTTGCTCCTTGACCACCTAGCTCAACTATGTTCCAGGGGTACTATGAGCATCTCTCAAAATGTCCTGTAACTGTGGGTGAGTCACCTGTCCTCTTGAGGAAGGAATCCATGGAGACCCCACCAGATGGACCTGAACCAGTGTTCAATCTACAAAGAGGAGGGTCAACACAGAGGAAACATTTCCTCCATGCTTCCAAGCAAAGCCAGCCACGGTAGAGTAGGTCCTTTGACTTATCTTCACATAGACGGAATTGGTAAAAGAAAGGAACAGATCCTCAAATGACCTTAAGAGTAAAAATAAATTGTTTTATCTGGGCCAACTGTAGAGTCTTAAACACCCAAAAGGAAAGTATAACCAAAGATTAATGGGGTCAATATAATTTTTAAGAGTCCATATGTATAGCTAAAGGCTACACAACAAGCAACAATGCCAGACAGGAAATACCTTCCTTTGAGTTATTGGCCAAGGTGGCACAAGAGACTCCCAGACAGTAACGCAACATAGAACTGGGCAAATGAACAGCAGACCCCAGTCTTATCTACAGGAATATTGACAACTGATTGCTGCTAGATGAGGAACAGCTAATCTTCCTAAAACAAGGATCTCTAGATAGGCTGACTAGATTCAGCAGATGGACAAGCACTGGAGAATGGCTGGGGGTGTCAACAACATAGAGGACAGTAACAGGGATGACAGAGTATGTGGGCTCCAGTATGTGGGATGGGGGAGGCTATGGGAGGGTGCCATTTGGGAAGTGGGTATATAGATGAATAAGACTGTGTGGGATGTTCTATATGATATACACACAGAAAAATCAACAAATTTTAAAAAAGACATATTTGTGGATGAAGCATAAAAATTTACTTCATATTAAATAGTAGAGCTGATAAACATTACCAGTGAAATCTATCTGATGACTTTATATCCATACTCAGGTACTAAGGATCTGTCGAATGCTCCCCAAGCCCACCAGGCTTGGGTCTTCAACAAGAAACAAACTCAGACAAAAGTCTGAAGTGTTATGAGGAATTTATTTAAAGAAACACAGTTACAGGTAAGGGAGTGAGTACAAGATGGCTCTCTCTGTGTGGGGATCACAGATCTTATATAGGACTCAGACTTGGGGTTACCAAGGAGATTTTCCTAATAGAAACAAAAGAGTAACTATGG
>NW_008356046.1:789483-791514 GCF_000622305.1 Nannospalax galili
AAACAGAGACCCAAAACAAGAAGCAACCCAATTGAAAGATGGGCTAAGGAGCTGAACAGAAAGTTTTCAAAAGAAGAAGTAAAGATGGCTATGAAACATCTTAAAAGATGTTCAACATCACTAATAATCAGGGAAATGCAAATTAAAACCACTTTAAGATTTCACCTTACCCCAGTCAGACTGGCTAAGATCAAGAAAACAAATGATACTAAATGTTGGAGGTGATGTGGGGAAAGGGGAACACTCATCCACTGCTGGTGCGGGTGCAAACTGGTTCAGGCCCTATGGAAAGCAGTGTGGAGAACTCTTAAAAAACTACAAATGAACCTACCATTTGACCCAGTTATACCACTGCTTGGCATATACCCAAATAATTCATCCTATTGCAGAGACACTTGTACATCCATGTTTGTTGCTGCTCTTTTCACAATAGCTAAGAGATGGAAGCAACCTAAGTGTCCCTAAACTGACAAGTGGATAATGAAAATATTGCTCATTTATACAATGGAGTTTTATTCAGCAGTAAAAAAAAGATGAAATTATGAAATTTGCAGGTAAATGGGTGGAACTAGAAACTGTTATACTAAGTGATGTAACAGACTCAGGAAAAAAACAACAACAACATATGTTCTTTGTCATATGTGGATCCTAGCACCAAATCCTGATAAGTGAGTATGTATCCAGACATAACTATAGGAAGCAGGATAATGAAAAGGAACCAAGGAGGTAAAGGAAAAGAAAGAATCTGAAAGAGAAGAACAGTAGGAAACAGGCATTAATAAGGGAGATGTGGATAAAAATGGGGTTATTTTAAAGGGGTAGGGGAAGATTATACAAGGAACCTAGGGGATAAAGGGAAAGAAGGAGTTCAGGAGAGGTGGGACCATAGGAGAATGGTATTATTAAGGGAGAAATGAGGTCACCTTAAATGGGGAAACCATGGTGGAAGGGTTAGACAGTGCGAGAGATAAATAATGCCTAGCTAGTTTTAAAAATCCGAGGGAACCACATTAGTCCAACAATCTACTGACAAATTATACATACAACCAGATCAAAGAATGTAATATATACCTAGGCATGGTGTATCTGAGAACATTTGGTCTTTGCCCAAGCTTTATCTACATGGCACGTGGTAATTAAAAGTACCAGACTGGTGGAACTAACCTTCTTGGATGTTTAAGAGCCATACTTTGAGGCCTATACTAATTTGGCCCTCGTAGGTCAACTAAGTTCCTAGGGACTATAAGTATCTCTCAAAATGTCCTATAACTGTAAATCACCTGTCCTCTTATCAAGGAGGCTGAGGAGACCCCATCAAATGGACTTAAACCAGTGTCCAGTCTACAAAGAGGAGAGTCAACACAGGGGGATCATTTCCTCCATGCTTCGAAGAGAAGCCAGCCATGGTCAAGCAGTACCTTTGACTTATCTTCATATAGATGTAACTGATAAAAGAAAGGAGCCAGGGGCTTCTCTCAAGCCCATGTGACCCCTGAGGAACAGATCCTCAAATGGCCTTAAGAGTGAAAATAAATTGTTTTATCTGGGCCAACTGTAGGGTCTTAAGCACCCAAAAGGAAAGTATAACCAAAGATTAAAGGGGTCAATATAATTTTTTAAGAGTCCATGTGTATAACAAGAAACTATGCCAGACAGGAGATTCCTTCCTTCGAGTTGTTGGGGAGGGTGGCCCAAGAGACTCCCAGACATAAACCCAGCATAGAACTGGGAAAATGAACAGCAGACCCCAATCTTACCTAAAGAAATATTGGCAACTGATTGCTGCTAGATGAGGAACAGCTGACCTTCCTAAAACAAGGAACTTTAGATAGGCTGACTAGATTCAGCAGATAGACAAGCACTAGGGAACTGCTGGGGGTGCTGACATCACAGGGATGAGAGTATATGGGCTCCAGTGGGGGTTGCAGGGAAGGCTATGGAAGCGTGCCACTTGGGAAGTGGGTATATAGTTGAATAAGATTGTTTAGGATGTTCTGTATGATATACACCTACACAAAAAAAAACGACAAA
>NW_008356046.1:791559-798905 GCF_000622305.1 Nannospalax galili
TTAGTAGAGGTGATAAACATTACCATTGAAATCTACCTGATGACTTTATATCCATACTCAGGTGTCAAAGATTCGAGTGTAACTGACCGTGACTAGTAATAATCAGATACATAGAGATTAGAGATGCATGTGCAAACATCTAAGTGTTAGTAGCATTAAAAATGAGTCTTTCTGTAGGAAATGGTTTATTTTAAAGTGCAATTGAGATCTTTTTTAAAGGTTAAAACCTCATTCAATTTTACGTCTTATAGGGTTTATACTGTGTTCAATAGTGTATAACTGTATTTAATTCAAGTGTGAATCTAAAATTTATAGCCACTTTTGAAAGAGATGTATCTTTGCTCTGGAAATTGTTATTGAATACATTAGAGCTGTAATGAAATGCTTCTTTTAATCATGTGGGTTATTAAATAAATAATTTTTTTAAAAAAAGAAAAAAATCTGGGGCTGGAGAGATGGCTCAGCAGTTAAGAACACTGACTGTTCTTGCAGAAGACCCGCGTTTGAATCCCAGCACCCACATGGCAACTAACAAGTGTCCATAAGTCCAGTTTCAGCAGATCTGACAGCCTCTTCTGTCCTCTGTGGGCATTGCACGACACAGGTACACTTACCTACATGCAGGCATAATACTCATACACATAAAATAAAGTAAATAAAAATAATAAACAAAATATTAAAAAAATAAAAAGTTAAAATTTTAAAAGCTCCATTTCCATTAGAGCATAAGGACCTTAAGCTGACCAAAGATTACCATCTGGCCTCACTGAATTCACCACAGTTGAACCCAATCTCCAACAACACAAAACTTAACATCAATATGGAATATTCAAGGTTCTTTCCATAGACACGTTTCCATAGACACAGTTCCCATTCCTGGGTGAGTTTGAGGAAGAGAGGATGGCAGGACATAAGTGAAGAAGACGCAGCATCATTGGGTGCCTGTGTATCCTGCTCAGAACAAGGAATTAATTGAACTCTTCTCTCATCTATCTTTGTATTTCCAGGAACCCAGCCTATAAAAGTTATTCAATAAAATTATGAATTAATAACTTGAAGGTACCCTTTTGTGGTAGTTAATGTCAACTTGATTAGATTTAAATCACCATGGAAACTAATGAGTAGATGAGTTGAAATGGAAAGACTTGCCCTAAATGTGCACTAGGGTGTTGGACCACATAGAAAAGAGAGAGGGAGCTGAGCGGCCGTATTCATCTCACTCTGTTTGCTGACTGTGGATGCAGCATGACCAACTGCCCCAAGAAGGTCCTGCACCTTGCCCATAATGCACTGTACTCTCAAACCATGAGCCGACATAAACCCTCCCTTAAACTGTTTTTTTTGTCACACATGGCATTACCAGAAAAATAAAATAACAAGGAAAATAATTAGTACATCATTCTACTGAGATTCAAAATAGAGCCCGCAAAGACAACCAAAGACTCAGCCCCAAAGAATTAAGCCATCCTGGGAGGAACACTTGGACAATGCTCAGCTTTCCACTGAAAGGACACTCCTGAATCTCTTCTCCCCAGTTCTTACGGCATTTCTAGACAGAAGATACTGTGAAGATCCTTTAAATATTTTCTCTGTAGTGTATATGCATGTGCATGTCCACGTGTATGTGTGGGTGCCTGTGTGTGTGTGTGTGTGTATACACATGTGCACATGCGCAGAGGCCAGAGGTCAGCCAAGTGTCTTCCTCAATCACTTGCTACTTTATTTTTATTTTGTTTTACATTTATTTATTTATCTATTTATTGTGGGGTTCTTATATGACATGGCACACATGTAGAGGTCAGAGGACAAGTTGCAGGGGTTGGTTTTCTCCTTCCACCCTGTGAATTCCAGGGATCAAACTCAGGTCCTCACGCTGGCCACAGCAGTCATTATCCACTGCGTCACCTCCTTAATCTCCCAGACCCTTTCATTTTAAAGCAATACTCCAACCCCACCTTGTTTTTTGAGACAGGGTCTTTCACTGAACCTGGAGTACACTGATTGGTAAAGTGCTGACCAGCAAGCTCTGGAAACCCTCCTGCCCAACCCCACCCCCACCACCACCACCACCATACATACACACACACACACACACACACACACACACACACCTCCTACTAGTGCTAGGATTGCAGGCATGTGGCACTGCTCGCAGTTTTTTATGTGAATGCTGGGGATCTGATCTCAGGTTGTCACATTTGTCACAGCAATCAGTTCCACTGAGCCATCTCCCTGGTCCTCAGATCCTTTCATTTTAAAGGCAGTACTCAGAGCAGCCATAAGTTTCCCCCACATTTGCATTTCTGGCTGCTAAAAATTCAAGGGCAGAACCAAATTTCAAATCCCTTTGTTTTTTATACTGGACATTGTTCCAAGCTCCCAGAGAATGTTTAAGCACTTCTTTTCTGCTAGAAATTCTCAACCCAGAATGTTGGTGAAGTTCTCCTTCTCCTGTAGATGATGCTGGTGAATTCCAAGCTTCATTCTGACAATACACTTTCTTTATGCTCCCAGTGGGAGTTCCACAACAGGTTTTATAGCTGGAGTAACTCAAGGTATCCATAACCCAATGAAAACTGCAAAGATTTCCAGTAATAACTATTTTTTCATATGTTTTTCTAACAGTCTCATGTTTAATTAGCATATTTTACTTACATCTACAGAGCAAAATTATCACTTGAATCTGAAAATTTAATACAATTAAGAATGAGCACCCTCATGGACTGTGGTCAGGTGTCAGAGACCTTGGCCTTGTAGAAACCTAACACAGTGGCCCCAAATCAATGTGCTCTTGAGAAAAATGAATTAGTGAATGCATTTTAAGCAATGGGAAAGGGTGAGTAAGAACCAAGATGGTAATTTTAGAAAGCTCTCCTGAGTGAGATCAACATACAATAGAGCCAGGATCACTGAATGGACCAAGCCTCAGTTATATCATCCTAAAAGCATCTCATTTCTCCAATGTTACAAAATTCTAAAGCTTAAAATATATATAAGATCAGAGATGGGAAGTGTTAGGGCCAAAGCAGTGGTACATGCATCTTGAGCACCAAATAAGTGCCAAAATACCAGTGGACTTATTTTCATAATCCTCACAACTCTCTGAAGTAGGGTCTTCATTTGAGACATGAGGAAACGGAGACAGAAAATTTATCTGACTTGCTTGGCATGATAAAAAGGAGAAGTGATGACAAGAAAAGCCCACAGATCCGCTCACTTCAAAGATGGTGTGGTGTCCATTCAATCAGCAATGAATGCTGTGGCCGTGGAGAGCTGATGAATTCATCAATAAATACTGCTTGGTTCGGGCTGTAGCAATGGTAGACCACTTGCCTGACAAGTGCAATTTGAGGGCTCCCTCCCTAGCACCGGGAGTAAGAGTGAGAACAAGAGAGAGAAAAAGAAAGAAAGAGAGAGCGTATGAAAAAATTGAAAAGGAAATAACCACAGATTAATAGTGAACACGTTCAAAGTCTGTTTTTCAAAAGAGAATTTGACTTTCAAAAATATTAGATCCATATTGATATACATAGGAGAACAGCAGGATGTCAGCTAATTGAATATCAGCTAATTATCACCACCTATAATCCTAAATGCTACAATTGCCTATTAAGTGATCTCCCTCCATCCATTTCTCCCCATCTTCAAAGTCCAGTACTTTCAGAACTCCCATTCTGGCTCTATGGCAGTTGATCTATCTTTTCTATATCTCCAATACTGAATACGTCCTCTTCCCCAGATATACTACGTTATGTCCAGTGATGTATATTGCACCTGTGTTCTTCAGCCAGAGGCAGAACACCTGTCATCCTCTTCTTGATCCCTCCACAGCCTGCCTTAGACCCTCACTGCTTAAAAAGCTGTTCAGCTTATCTCTTCCTGTGAAGCCTTGCCTGAACCCCACACTTGGAAAGGTGCTTGCTAGTCTTAAAGCATCTGCATTGTTATCCTTACTCATGTGCCTTTCTCTAGCATTTGAGTATAAGCTCAATTTATCACTAGATCCCTAAGACCTAGTGCCCAAAAGTCATATTCACCACAGGCATTCAAAAAGTGCCTATTGATTAATTCATATAATGAGATACTAGTCTTTTAGAAAGATAACCTTCATTGATATCTTAAAAACTGTTCTGACCCTCAAAAATAAGAATTCTAGGTCTGCTGAGAATAATTTTTAAAGCAGTCAAACAAAAATAACTGAAATGTAATGTTTCATATCCTACATATTTTAAAGTTCAAAGTCAATTCTTCTTTAAATGTTATTTTAGGAGGCTGGAGAGATGGTTCATGAGATGGATCTCAACTGCTGTAAGAGCACTGGTTGCTCTTGCAGAGGACCCAGGTTCTATTCTCATCACCCACATGGTGGCTAACAATCATCCATAACTCCAGTCCCAGGGGATCCGATGGCCTCCTCTGTCCTCCATGGACACTGCACAACACAGGAGCACTTACATACATGCAGGCATAACACTCATATACATAAAATAAAAAAATAAAGTAAAATATTAAATGTTATTTTATTTGTGTGTGTGATATGTATGTGTGTAGGGATGTGTCACTGCACATGTGTGGAGGTTAGAGGACAGCTTTGTGGAGACAGTTCTCTCCTTCCACCTTTCTGTGGGTTCTGGGGATCAGGTTGCTGGGCTTGCACAACACATGTGCTTTCACTCACTGAGCCATCTTGCCAGCCCTACAAAGCCTCATTCTTTTCTTTTTTCTTTCTTTTATTTTTTGAGACAGGGTCTCCCTGTAGCTCCAGCTGACCTGGAACTCATGATGTAGCCAGGCTGTCTTATATATCACAGAGATTTGCCTGATTCTGCCTCCCATGTTCTGGGATTAAAGACCTGGACCACCATGCCCAGCAACATAAAGGCTCATTCTTAAATGACATTTCTAGATAACAATGGATTCATTCTCTTTTATGGAAAAATATCTTTATAAAAATTTAATTTATATTTTGCAACTTTCTATATTTTTTTAATCCATTGATTCTTGTCTTCCTTGGGAATTTCTCCAGTGCAAATGGCCTTCTGCTGTGTAACAGAAGCCTGACAAGGACCTTGTGTTCCTGACTGTTGCATATATCCAAACCCATCTATATTTGGAGTTGATGGAAACCTTGTGCCCTGGTGATAACTGTGAGAAAATGGCCCCTCTTGTGTTCCAGAGAAACGTGTGAAGAAGAAACTTTTGTTTCTTGGTTACATGAAAATAAAGATCTGTCTTTCTGTGCATCTACTGAAGAGAAACTTTTGTCTTCTTGGCTACCAATAGCATTCAGGCCTGTCTCCCTTTCCAGTAGACGAAAAGCAACTCCATCCACCCGAACCTCTTTTGCTTTGTCCTTCCTGTAACTGGATACTAATGAATAATTTTTGGAACAAATAGAGCAAGGAATATGGGTTTTGATAGCATAAGTTGAAAAGAAATTACTAATAAATATAGATGAATATATCTAATGGATAAACACCAATGCATAAGACCCCAGTTAGTATCCCCAACTCGTGTGTTCTGTTTGAAATTCTTGCAAACGAAGCATTATATCCATACATTATAAGCATGTGTCCTTTCCTATGCAGAAAACTGCATTAATAATATTTTTGGGGCCATTGTGAGCATCTGCATCATGACTGAGCATGCATTCATCTCTCTTATATGGAATACTAAAATGTAAATTGCATCCTCCTTTGACTAACAAAAATGACTTCTCCATGGTGCCTCATTTATTCTACAAATTGCAGTTCTTTGGCAGTTTCATAAGCAATGCACTGTGTCATTTTCCACCCTGTGTAGCAAGAAGTTTCTCTTTTCCAGACCAATGCAGGACTTACCGCACTTCTGGATTCCAAATGACTTAGAGGCTTTGCAAGGAGAAGTTATTAGTTATTCCTTTTGAGGACTTTGAGATTATGGATCAATCTCTCGAAGAATCCTACATGTGTCAATGAGTTATTTCACCATTCAGGACAAATTTCAAAATTTTTCTCCCCCAGCTTGAGAAAGCACTTTGACTTGGAAAACGATTGCTTTATATTTGTGCCAGACCATATTGTAAAAATAAGACCCAAAGTTTATCAAGTGTTGACCTGGAACCAGCCCTTGCTCTAAGTACTTTCCACATTTTAACTTCTTTGTGCCCAGGCACCCACAGGGCTGTTGACCAGATAGCTGGAATTGTTTGGCATTCTTAAACACTGGATGGTTTCTACTCCAACTAAGTGGGAACACAAGTCATTTGATTCTTAATTACAGTTTTCTAATTTCTGGATGTGAGAGTGGAGTCACAGAGAGAAGCAAGTTGTCCAAGGTCATAGAACTGGTAGTTGAGGGCCACAACCTGAAAAAAGTAAGGACCCAGAAGCAAGCTATTATCCACATTCCAAAAATGTACTGTAAACTGGGCATGATGTCACATGCCTTTAATCTCAGCACTTAGGAGGTACAGGCAGGAAGATGACAAGTTTGAGACCAGCCTAAGCCATATCACATTCCAGACCAGTCTGTACTACGCAATGAGATGAATCCTCTCCTGCATGTAAATCTTGTCTCAGTGTGACACATTCCTCATCACTCTTCAATTTGTGCCCCCCTGCCAGGCTAGTAAACAGCAAGCTAAGTTAATGTTGCTCAGAGACAGCTAGCTGGATGATTCTCCTTTAGTCAGTGAAAGTTAGGGAGACAATTCCCTGAGCCCCACCAGGAAAGGAAAATGCCTTATATTAGTTACTTTCCTTGTTTCTATGACCAAATACCTGACAAGACACAATTTAAGAAATGAAGGGTTTATTTTGGCTCACAGTTTAAGAAGGGAAATGGCCCATCATGGTAGGGAAGTTGTAGCAGCAGGAATGAGGGCTGGCTGGTCTCATTGTGTCCACAGTCAGGCAGGAAGTGGAGTCAGGCTATTAACCTTGAAGCCTGTCTCCAGGAAGACTCCACCTTTTAAAGGTTTTACAACCTTGCAAACAATACTGTTGACTAGGGAGCAACTGTTCAAACACATGAACCTATGGAGCACATTTGACACTCAAACCTCAAGAACCCTTGTCTTTGCTGTCCACCACTGTGTAATAAATCACCTCATATGTCTCTCACAGTTCCCACACACCAGCAATCTGGGTAGGACTGAGATGTGTCATAAGGCTTCATTCAAGGTGTGTGCTAGGACTGTGCCATCACAAGGCTCCATGGAGAGGGTATCTTCTTCCAAAGCCATTCCCCTACTCGGGTGGCAGACTCAGTCTCTGGTGAGTTTGACCAGAGATATCAGATCTCTGTGGATCTCTCCATACAACAGCTCACAAAATAGCACCTGGGGCGGGGGGGGGGGGGAGAGG
>NW_008356046.1:799082-810668 GCF_000622305.1 Nannospalax galili
TTGGGGGCTGGGGGGGGGTAGAGGTGGTAGCACTAAGAGGACCCTTGGGCACCTTATGATTCAGTTTTGGAAGAGGCAGCCCATCCTCTCTGTCCTATTCCATTAGCTAGAAGTCAGTCATAAAAGCCAGCCCGCACTCAAGGGCAATGACACAGCTTGTCCAGGGACAGAACATCCTAGCGGAATGGGAGGACAGAAGTGGGGCAGGGATTTGATGAGGGAGAAAGTCTTATCCTACCTTGAGACTGTGATTCCTCACACAAAAATCCCTTCTCTACATAAAGGGCAAGATGTCAGTCAATAAACTCAGGCAAACAGAACTATAGAATTTTCTTCCTGCAGAACCACTGCTTGTCTGATATCCTGAAAACTCTCATGAATCTTCCTTCCTGGCTGCTTCAGGGTCCCTAAGCTGATACTCTGTTGGTGGGAATGCTAGTAACACGTGGAGCGTGTGAAGGTATAGGCGCCATGTGCCATCCATATTGGGACCCTGGTGAGTGAAGGGACACGACTTCCAACTGTGCCTGATGACCAGGCAGACCAGAAAGGTAGATTCTCCCTGTTCTTAGGCCAAGCCCCACTTCCAGGAGTCCCTTCCCTCCCTTCTTTCTCTCTCACTCCATCCCACTTCTGTCCTGTTTTTCCTCATTCACATCTACACTCTGTGCACCATCCTTTGAGAAGTGAGCTACAGAAAAGCAGCTGCCAATGCCTGGTTGAACCTCCTGCAGGTCTGCTCTGTCTTGAGCGCCGCTGTGGCTCTTTAGAGGCGCCTTTACCATGCCTCTGTTAGCCTGGTACTTCTGCGATAGCAGGAGTCTCCACCTCCTCTTGTCTCCCATCTCTGGGCTATGTATGTGTACATCTGTGTATATATGTATGTATGTGATTGTATGTGTCTGTGCCTCTGTGTGTAATGTGTATATATGTGCACCTGTACATGTGTCTCTGTGATCTGTGTGTAAATGTGCATTGTTAGTATAAATGTACACACATGTATATACGATGCTTGCATCTCTGTGTGTATATGACTGTTACCTGTGTCTAGACATGTGTGTCTGTATGGAAACTGGAAAGGACTCAGAGCCATATTTTTGGTATATAAAGGTTTGTTTTTATAAAAATCATTTCTTAGGGCTGTGAATATGATTCATTGTTAAAGCTCCTGCCCAGCATACACGTGTCCCTGAGTTCACTCCTCAGTACCATACATGTATAAAAATCACTTCTCATCTTGTGCACAGAATATGAATATGCTCTGTTTGGTGGCCATCACCTTGTATAACTTTTTAAAGTATGCATTTAGAAGTTAACAAGACAGCTTTTAAAATATTATACAGTCTGATTTTTGCCTCTAACTCAGTAGTAGAAACGTTGCTTTCAAAATTGAATACCATTGAGTGACCATTGACATCCCTCACACATCTGCTTTCATAACATCCCTTGCTCATCTGCAGAAGGCATATTTGCACAAAGACTATTAATCTAAAGGGAGGGTTTCTTATTGTCTTTATGGCACTTGTTCATGAATCCTAAGCACAGACACAGTCCACATGGACGGTAGCAGCCAAGGTTTCTAAGGACCTGGGGAAACCATATGTCTTCCTGACTGTGTCAGCATTCAGGACAGGGGAGCACAAGAGTGAATTTTCTTCTTTTTCTCAACTCATCCAAATCAAATTGGCAATGAGTATGGAATCCATTTCTCAGCACTGTTACAGAATACACATACCGTATTATCAAATACAGTCTAGACTGCTATTAGTTTTGCAGCAAAGAAATGTTTTTTATCATGTGGTTCTTATCGAGAAAATTAAATAGAAGGGTTGATAACTGGTAGCTAATATTCTCTTATGAGCCAGCTTTGAAATGGGTCACATTGTTCTCCACCTCACTGGAAGCTCAAAATAGCTGCTGTGTCAGCAATGTTTGTGAGAAACAGCACATTCTCTGGAACTGACAGGGAGGGGTGATAGATTCCTTTACAAATTAAACCTCTACAAAACGATGACATCTTAAAATATGAAAGGTGCTCTACAGCTCATCTATTCTAAGCCTCTCATTTTTCTTTTTTCAGTGCTGGGAATAGAACCCAGGACCTTGCACATGCTAGACAAGTGTTCTACCACTGAGCTATACCCCTAGCCCCCAAGCCCTTCATTTTTATATAAGGAAGCAGATACCTAGAGATTTTTAAGAGATCAAACTAGGGCTGGAGAGATGGCTTAAGAGATGGTTAAGAACACTGACTGTTCTTGCAGAAGACCCAGGTTCGAATCCCAGCACTCACATGACAGCTAACAACTGTCTGTAACTCCAGTTCCAGGGAATCCAACAGCCTCTTCCGTCCTGCGTAGGCATTGCATGACACGGGTGCACTTACCTACATGCAGGCAATAAACACATAAAATAAAATAAAAATAAAAAATAATAAATTAAAAAAAGATCAAACTCATTTTCTTGTTAGACGTATGAGTTCAGCAGTTAAAAAATCCCTGTTTCAACTTACACATTCCATTTAATATTTTCTCAATAAAAATAGAGTATGCAAAAAAAGAGTTTACGCATATGTTTTTCAGTAAGCAATCAACATTTTTTAACATTCTATCACTAGGCATGTTGGTACACTCTATCAATCCCAGCACTTAGTAAGCTGAGGCAGGAAGATCGTGAGTTCAAGGCCCATCTGGACTATATAGCAAGACCTGGTTTCAAAGTAAATAACTAAAATTTTATGGATTTTTACCCCTTGACAAATCTTAACAAAAAGTAAATGGTTACAGATCCAGGCAAAGCAGGGAAACAATTATCTCTCTATATAAAATTGAAGCCAGGCTTTGCTACCCATCTCTCAGCAGATGTGGCCTGGACATTGCAGTGTTCCCAGGACCATGCCCTACCCCAGAAAAACTGCCAGGGAATCCACCCTCTCCCTAGCAAAGGACCCTGCTCCCCAACACTGTCTTTCCATGTGTCCTCTGTGGCCCCTGTGGGAACCGTGACCTCAGTTGTAGCCAGTGTCATCTGTTCCAAGTCAGATGTAAAGGGACAAGACAGGCTGGGAAAGGTTGTCCTCTCCTGCTCTGCCTTCCCAGAACAGAGAGGACAGTCAGCCAGGGCAGCTGAGGGCCAGGCCCAAGAGCAACTTTTGAACAAGATGAAACTTTCCTGTAATGGCAGATTTTGTTTGACCATTTACTTAAACGCATACAGATTGTATTTCATGTACTAGGGGCTTGAGGAGGACTGAAAGTGAAAGTTTTGTGTCTAGAACATATTAAATCAAGTTCCATTTCAAAGCCACCTTTTTCCTGTCTCCCACTTTCTCTTAAAAGCCATTTTGAAAAAGAAGAAAATGAACAGCTGGAGAGCTGAGCAAGTAGGGTTTTTTTTGTTTTTTTTTTTTTCTTTGTACTTGATCTCCTACATCTAAGCTCAAGGACATACAGGGAGAGTCTGGGTGCTGCTAAATTAGTAACTAGCAGAAGTCCCTTGATAAATTAAAAAGAGACGAATTAATGTCATCACCCCATGAGGTGAGGCCTAGAGCACCGCAGTGGCAGAGTTAACATTGGGTGACCTAGTTACGGTTGTAATGAAGGGCTGAAAAGAATGGCATTCCCAACAGAATTCTTAAAATTAGAAAATGTGTAGTAATGCTAACCCACATATAAGCCACAGCTGACATTTATCAAGCACTCACTGACCGGCAGACATCACACAAAGCTATTTACAAACATGATCTCATTTGGCCTTAATGATTATCTCCCTCCACTTGAGAAACGGCAGAGCAGAAGACTGGAGAGGTGTAGAAGCTACCATGGGTGCCACAGCTGGGAAACGGCACCATCGGTGTCAAGAGCCCAGAATTCACACTTGATAGGACTATAATAAGAAAGACATTTATCAAATTAGGGTGTGTTCTGGGGCTCACAAAATGATAAAATCAGTTAAACACCAAAGTGATACAACTGACCGTGGCTTGCAAGCTCCAAGAGCTTTCTCCATTTCTGCTTCACATCAAGGGGCAGAGACAGAGGGATACAAAAGCAACAGATCTTTGCAAGAAAGACATATGGCCAGGGCGTTTAGAGAAGGAAGCACTCACAGTGCTCCAGACTTCATCACTCTCTGAAGGTGCCTACAGTGAATCTGTGCTTCCTTCATGGGGCCATCACTCCGGAAAAGTCAAACAAGCATCCACACATACAGCTCATGCTCTTCAACCTCATTGTTCTTCTCTTGGAAAATATGAAGGGGGGCTGGTAAGATTGCTCAGTGGGTACAACTGCTTGTTACCAAATTCAACCCTGGGCCTTCCTAAGTTCAACCTTGGAACCCACATAAAAAGCCAGAAGTGGGGCAGGCTACTGCCTCAGAGGAAAAAGGACTTGCTGCCAAGCCCAATGACTTGAATTCAATCACCAGGATCCACATAATGAAAGGCGAGAACTGATGCCCACAAATTATCTTGTGACCTCCATGTGCTTGTTGTGGCAATCCCCCTACACACACACACACACACACACACAGAGACAGAGAGAGACAGAGACAGAGACACACAGACATACAGACACATGCACACTAAACAATTTTTTAAACCAGATGTAGCGGAACACATCTGTGATTCCAGCATTCCTATAAGTAAGATGGGCGGTAGAGACAGAATTGCCAAAACCTTGCCTCGTGTACACAGGATGGCAGAAACAAGAGATACCCTGAGTCAGCAAGGTGAAAAATGAGAAGCTACTCCTGAAAGCTGTCTTCTGACCTCTGCACACACACCATTGTGTCCTCACACCTTTGCAAGTGCACATATACATACATACAAATAGAAAGTTAAAAAAATAAATTTTAAAGAAGGAGAGGGAGATACAAAGAGGGTTAAGGACTTCAAGGGGAGGTCTGTGGGACTCTCATTCCAGAAATCAAAGAAAAATGCTTGAGCTAGATGTTGTGAAATGTGACTGTAATCCCAGTATTTGGGAGGCTGAGGCAAGAGGATCACAAATTTGAGACTGGCCTAAGCTATATGGGGAGATCCTATCTCTAAAGAAGAAAAAGAAGAGGGAGGGGAACAGAGAGGGGATCAGGGAAGGGAGGGGGATAAGAAAGGAAATGGTTCAATATAGGAGCCCTATCCAGGGACACACACTCTGCTGTCTCTTACTCACTAAAACTTGGCCAGTTGTGGACTTCTGTGTGCATCGCACTCTGTTCTATGAGGACTCTTCACTAATGAGAGTTGAGGGATGTATTAGTGTTCTCTCTACCCCCTGCTCCTCTATGTTCCATGAGCCTTAGGTGTAGAGGTTCCACTGTAGATGTGTCACTTAGGGCTGGGCGTCTTTCAGACACAGTCTCTGTGTGTGACTGCTGTAGCCTCTGTAGTAGCCTCCATCTGTTGCAAAAAGAAGCTTCTTTAATGAGCAGTGTACAATGTACTTGTCTGTAAATTTAAGAATCCTTATTTAGCATACAAATCCATTGGGAGGAGCTACGGGGGACATGGATGGGGGAAGGAAGGATTCATGAGATCTATCATATGAAATGCACAAAAACTCAATAAAAATAATTTTTTTTAAAAGAAGGGAAGTGGAAAGAAAGGGAAGGGAAAAGAAGCAGAGAGGAAAGGGGAGAAGAAAGCCACACAGGCCTGGAAAATCCCCAGCACGCATTTCTGCCTTTCCACTTCCGTAAAGAAGTCTGGACTTTGGTTTCTAAGAAGGTTCAGGAGTGTGACACAGCAGGGAAAGGGGTGAACAAATCTTAGAAACAAGCAGCAGCCTTAGATTAAAATGAACCAAATTTTAACTTGAAGAAGAAGAATCAGCCATTTTATGTAAGTGAAAAGACCTATTTTGGAGGAGGGAAACAGCCTTTCCTTGTATCTGTGTCATTCATGTGGTTGTTTGCATATCTGAGAAGTTCCAAGATTCACTGTCACTTCACATCAACAGTTTTAAGCTTGGGTAACAGGGGCTCACTGTACTGGGGAAGGTGGAACCTGGCCACACACACAGTTCGTTTGAAACACTCCCAAGTTCCATTTTCCTTGCAGGAGAGCTATTTTATTTGGACTAAAACATTTTGCCAGCATATGCACCAAATCCTGACAGTTTTATTACAAATTAGAAAATTAGAAAACCACATATGTAGACCTAACATATTTCTAATTTATTTGGTTTAGCATGTGATCATTTTGGCTGATATAGTTCTGCAGTGCTCCATGTTGAGAAGTAGAAATACAGGACTGCATTGAGCTACGAGGTGGCTTCCAGTAATCCCTTTGTTACACTAGAAATGTCTCCTGTAAACCTTCTTTGAATCATGCATTATAGCTTTCACTAATTTGGACAGACATTTGTCTACAGAAGTTCAGCCCCTGCTATATAAGCCATCTGGTGATCTTCCATAGTGTTTTTAAGTCATTAATAACAGTGCCTGGACCATGCTTTAGAGGACTAATCTGGGTCAGACAGCAATAATATCATTTCTTTCCTAAAAGCATTTCACAAATTAAAAATACTCATTAATAAATATAGTTTGAGCTAAATGAAAAAAGACTGATGAATTTTCATTTGAACACTGGGGAGAGGGATAAAGCAACACATCATACCTTTTGTTAACTATGTTCTGTGGGTCACCCACTTTTCCAATGATTTGGTCAGTAAATACAATGGCTCTCTAGACTCTTGTACAACAGCACCTCTCCAGGTTTAGAGTCCAGCTGGGGATCAGTGCATGGTGCCAAGAGGAAAAATAATTAAGCCTTCAGTGGAAAAGAGGGGTTATTATTCTCATCTTAGAATTTGGAAGGCAATGTACTAAGTAAAGTAAGCCAGACACTTAAACATGGAATAATCGAATGAATTAAACTTGCAAAATCAGAGTGTCCGGTAGTTGACAGAAGCTGGAGGTCAGGGAAATTCAGAGTGTTAGGTCAGACACACAGAGTGTCAGTTATAAGAATGTGCTAGTCAATTTTCCATCATCCGAGACAGTCAACTAACAAGGGGGAAGGGTTTATTTTACCTCAGTTTTCGAGGTTTCAGTCCATGGTTACTTTGAGCCTGTAGCTGCACAGTGCATCATGGTGGGAGCACGTGGCAGAGGCACGGGGCCTCCAATAGCTACTTCAATGATGTGCTCCCAATGACTTAACTTCCTCCACCAGACCCGCCCCCTAAAACTCCTCCCTCCTCTCAATAGTGTCAGAGGCTGGCAACCAAGCCTCTGTGGGCTTTTGGGAGACAGTCAATATCTAAACTAGAGCAAAGAATAGTAAATTCTAGAGACCTAATTACAGTACAGTGGTCACAGTTAAAAATAATATATACTTGAGATTTTCTAAAAATAATAATTACTCCTCTTAGGGATACGCACAAAAAAAAAGGTAACTAGGTAAAACGATGGGCTTTTTATCATTTCAAATTGATAATCGACGGGCTATTAATTTGGTCATGGAAACTTCCACAGTGCACGTGCATATCCAAACATCATGCTGCTTACTTTAAGTGTGTATAGTTTGTATTGATCAAAGAAATTAATTTTTAAAATGAAAAGTTTGTGGGAAAGAGGAGAAAACGCCACCCAGGGGGCACTGGGTGTGTGAACAGTGCAGCAAAACGGAACTCTGGGAGTAAGTCTGAGAAGGGACGGCACGCCTCTCCTTAGCCTACAGTTGGGGGAGCGACAGGATACTAAATGGGCTTGGTTAACACACCTGGGTGTGCTGAGCTCTGTTCTGGGTGGGTAGCAAGGCAAGATTAACCACAATTGTACGAACTACAAGTTTCTTCAGGGAAGTAATATTTAAAGTAGACTCTAAACAATTAGGATTGGGCAGGGATGGGAAAACAGGGATTTCCAGCAGAGCTGAGGCTTGGAAGAAGCCAGGAGCATTCTTTCACAGCAGGTAGCTTGGCTAGAAAGCAGAGAATGCTGACAGCCAAGTCTGGCCAGGCAAATAGACATGATTTTCAGAAGGAGACCAGGATCAGAAAGGACTAGAAACCCAAGCTGCGGAAAGCCAAGTCTTTCCTAAAGCAAGATGTTCCTAATATGACCTAGTTTGTAATATGACTTAGCTTTTTTTGAACCATCAATTCAATCCGAGAAAAAGTGATTACTTTGTTTCCCAAATCTCTAACATCAGAGGTCTCCCAAAGGCACAGTTAGTGTGGAAAATGCCAGAAGCAATTCTTGTTCTCCCTCATGTTCTACTTGCCATTGGTGATGGATTAGACCTTCAGAGAGGGCAGCCATTTTGCTCAGTTGCCTAAGGTAAGGGAACGCAGCCTGCTCTTCTACCATTACTTACTGGGAGATAATCATTTTCTGTCATAAAAAACACAGAAGCCTTTGTCAAGTACTGCAGCCACACCACACCCCAAGAGGCCTATATAAGATGCTGCCTGTCGGGGAAATCTCTAGAGGGACTGTTTTGGCTGCAGGACAGACAAACTTTAATAAAGTTCAAAATATAAGACAGGATAAAATTTTGTAAATCTTTAAACCCAAAAGCAGATTTATCACATGTAAGTAGGCTTTAGTTGAATGCTGGGTCTCCAGCTAACCGACTGGCTCAAGTACTGCTTTGCTTGGCTGAAATTACTCTGCTGCAAGAATAAATTTGTCCAAAGTTGAGCTTTTATATATTCATCATCTTGACAGGTTGGGAACATTACAAATGTGTGTTCTTATGTTTTTCTAGCTGTGGTTTTGATATGACCAATGGTTTCTGTTGAAGATCACTTGATTTTTTTTTCCTCAAACACATTAGTCTTTTCAAAGTACACTTAAAAGACTTTAAATAGATACTGTGAATTGGTAAGAGGTCACAGTGATGCTTTTGAGCTTTCCTATAATAATGAGATGCATCTGATTTCAAAGACAGGAGAAAAAACAGGTTTGAAGAGGGTCAGTTGTCCACACGAAGCACTTTACCTGGGCCTCCACCTTCTGTTTTTCTTTGTTTGATTTGTGTTTTATTTTGTGAAATAAAGTCTCATGTAGCCCAGCCTGACCTTGAACTCACTGTGTAGCTGAGACTGGCCTTGAACTCTTAAATCCTCCTGCCTCTGCCTCCCAAGTCCTGGGATTTCAGTGTGTACCACCACACCCATTACCATCCTCTGCTTTTCTGAGATTTCTTCGATATTTTCTAGTGCTATTGAAATTGGCTTCTTCACCTTTAGACAAATGACAGAATGTATGAATTCCAGTGGAGGTGCTATGAGAGGGTGCCAGTGGAGAAGGGGGTATAAAGAATATTAAGATGGATTAAGATGTTCTATATGAAATACACAAAAATTCAATTAAAAATTAGCCTCTTCGATAATTGTCAAGTTATGAACTGGTTAAAAATAACCAAAATAGTTTTAAATTAAATCACATTTCTACTAAGTAAAACTGAGTTTGTGTCGCTCTACGAGTGAAAAATTTTCACAGGAATTAAAAGTATTGGACTGGCAAGATGGCTCAGCAGATAAAGGGGCCTGTGGCCAAGCCGGATTTGAATTCAATGCCAGAACTTACATGGTGGAAGAAAAGAAAAGAATCCACCCCTACAAGTTGTGCCTTCTGACCTACACACATGCTCCCCCCCACACAAACACAAATAAATAATAGTGAAAACATTTAATTTTTTAAATATTTATTTTTATTTATGTACGTGTATATGTTTGTCAATGTATGCAACATGAGTGCCCCCAGATACCAGAAGAAGATACCAGATCCCTTGGAAGTGGAATTAGAGGCAGTTGGTTTGCGAACTGCCCAACATGGGTGCTGGAAACTGAACTCCTGACCTCTAGAAGAACAGCAAGTGCTTTTTAACTGCTGAGCCCCTAATTTAAAAAAAAACAAAACAAGAATTACCAGTGCACTTACCTACATACAGGCAATATACGCAGACACATAAAAATAATAAAAATGTTTTTAAAAATCAAGAATTGACCCGCCGCAGGCCTCAATCCTACCCATAGGCCTCTCTCAGGGGTAAGTCCATTACGCCCTCCACGCCTTGACTCCCCCAGCCTCATTCACCCTCTCATCTCCTCCTCTGTTGTCTCCTCCGAGTTTGGGCCCTACCCCATTCCTTGTCTTGGGGCCCCAGACACCTGGGGAACCAATACTGCTCCCTGATCCTTTTCATCCAGACTAAATTAGTGCCTTCTCTGGGCCCCAGGAGCACTGTTTCTGGGCCTCGCCCCGCCCTAATCTCCCGCCTGCTTCTCTGGGCCAGCAGGACCTGCCACAGGCCTCTCTCCTACCCAGAGGCCTCTCTTCAGGGTAAGTCCATTGCGCCCACTGAGTCTTGACTCCCCCAGCTTCATTCACCCTCCCATCTCTGCTGCCTTTCTCTCTTCTGAGTTTGGGCCCTGCCCCATTCCTTTTCTTGGGGTCCCAGACACCTGGGGAACCAATACTGCTCCCTGAGTCTTTACATCCAGACCAACATAGTGCCCTCTCTGGGCCCCAGGAGCACTGCTTCTGGGCCTGGCCCCGCCCTCACCTCCCCCTGCTTCCCTAGGCCTACACCACTCTCCAGCCTCTTTCTGGGATGCTGGGGCTGACCTTTCCTCTAATTGATCCTTTGCATCCAGACAAACACAGCTCCTCAGTGCAGTCCCCAGGAATCCTTGGGGCCTCTTCCTGCCCCATCTGCCTTTGCATCTCATGGTGGCACGGCCACCAGATGCCCTAGGCCAGCATCTTTCCTGATCCAGGCTCCCAAGCCAGTCCAACGCCCAAATTCCTGAGGCTGAAATCGTTCCTGGATGGATCCAGACCTTAGGAGAAAGCCTGAAAACATCTGACCCTCACCTGAATTGGCCTCTGTGGGAACTCCTGAAGACAAAATCAATCCAGCCACTCCATATAAAACTAAAAGAAAGAACTGGAAGCTTAGATGAACCAGCTTTTCATGCCCAAAAAGTAAACCACAAAGACACATAAAGGTCACAAAAAGAAGCACACCTAAACTTGAAGGCCTGAGTCTCACACAAGAATAAGAAACTACAAAAGGAATTCACATATCAAAATGACAGAGAAAAAATAACATGAAAAACCAAAATAACATATCCCTACCAAATACCAATAGTCCTCTAGAGAAGTACAATGAGAACCCCCGAGAGATAATGCAGGGCATAGAACTCAAAAGATCAATTATAAACATGATAAAAGAATTCAGTGAATTTAAAGAACACATACACACACACACAAAAAAAAAAAAAAAAATCAAAGAACTGAAGGAAGATGGGAATAAACTTCTGAATGAATTCAGAAGAGAATTAGAAATATTGAAGACTATTCAGGCTGAAATGAAGAAGGAAGTGAAATACTCAGTAAGCCAATTAGAAACGACAGGAGAAAGCCTCACCAATAGGATGAATGAAATGGAAAACAGAGTATTAAGACTGAACACAAGGTGGATGAACTAGACCATTCAAGCAAAGATTATGGAAAATTTAAGAAATCACAAGAATGGACTATGCAGGAATTGTGTGACACCATAAAAAGACCAAACGTATGAATCATAGGCATACAGGAAGGAGAAAAATCCCAAGATAATGGCAT
>NW_008356046.1:811217-811730 GCF_000622305.1 Nannospalax galili
AGTGAAGGTATAACTGTGGAAAAGTACAGCTATATCAAGAATGTAAACAAATAAAAATGACAGGATTCAATACTCATCTTTCATTAATTACTTTAAATATTAATGGACTGAACTTCTCAGTCAAAAGACACAGACTATATGAATGGATTAAGAAACAAAACCCATCTTTTTGTTGTCTGCAAGAAACTCATCTCTGACTTTCAAGGACAGACACTCTCAAAATGAAAGGATGGAAAAAAAAAAAATATACCAAGCAAATGTCACTAAGAAAAAAGCAGGCGTAGCAATCCTAATATCTGACAAAACAGACTTTAAACTAGAACTAATCAGAAGAGATAAAGAGGGCCACTTCATTTTGATCAAAGAAACAATGAATCAAGAGGATATGAACATATCCTCTTGAATCATGAACACATATTCACCAAACTCTGGTGCAAACAACTTTATGAAAACAACACTACAGGACGTTAAGACCCAGATTAACCCCAACTCATTAATAGTAGGGGACTTCAA
>NW_008356046.1:812091-812839 GCF_000622305.1 Nannospalax galili
GCAAACAAAACCCAAACCCTGCAGACAAGAAGAAATAACAAAAATCAGGGCAGAAATCAATGAAATTGAATCAAAGAAAACAATACAAAGAATCAATTCCAAGAGCTGGTTCTTTGAAAAGATAAACAAGATTGACAGACCGCTAGCCCAGTTAACCAAAAGAAAGAAAGAGCACCTCCAAATCAACAAAATCAGAGATGAAAGGGGAAACATCACAACAGACACCAGAAAGATACAGAACATTATAAAGGAATACTTTAAAAACCTATATGCTCCTAAATTTGAAAACCTAAAAAAAATGGACAGATATCTAAAGGCACAGGAACCACCAAAACTAAACCAAGTAGAGATTAACAGCTTAAACAGACCCATATCACAAAAAGAAATTGAAACAGTAATATAAAACCTCCCAACTAAAAAAGCCCAGGCCTGGATAGATTCACAGTAGAGTTTTACAAGACTTCCAAAGAAGATCTACAAACAATACTGCTTAAATTATTTGAAAAGATAGAAACAGGGAGAATGTGTAAACTCCTTCTATGAAGCCAGTCTTACTCTAATACCCAAACTAGGTAAAGACACAACAGAAAAAGAGAAATACAGACCCATATCCTTAATGAACATTGATGCTAACATTATCAATAAAATACTCACAACTGCATAGAGACACACATCAAAAGGATCATCCACCATGATCAAGCTGGCTTTATTCCAGAGATGCAGGGATGGTTCAATATACGTAAGTCAA
>NW_008356046.1:813042-813771 GCF_000622305.1 Nannospalax galili
TAAGTATTCCCATTGAAATCAGGAACCAGACAAGGCTGTCGACTATCCCCACTTCTCTTTGACATAGTACTTGAAACTCTTGAAAGAGCAGTAAGATGAGAAGGAAATTAAAGGAGTAATAATTGGAGAAGAGATCAAATTATCCCTTTTGCAGATGATATGATATCTAAGGGATGCCAAAAATTCCACCCGAAAATTCCTAGAAATTATTAACATGTTCAGTAAAGTGGCAGGTTACAAAATTAACCTACAAAATCTACAGCCTTTCTATATACCAACAACAAGCCATCAGAGAAAGAGCACATGGAAACACTCCCATTCACAATAGCTGCAAAAAAGAAAAAATCTTGGAGTAAACCTAACCAAAGACATTAATGAGCTCTACAATGAAAATTTTAAATCTTTAAAGAAAGAAATTGAGGAAGACATCAGAAGATGGAAGGACCTCCCATGCTCATTGATTAGAAGAATTAATATTGTGAAAATGACCATCCTACCAAAAGTCATACATAGATTCAATGCAATGCCAATAAAAATCCCCATGACATTTTTCACAGACTTGCAAGATTCATATGGAAGCAAAAAACACCTCGGATAGCCAAACCAAACCTGAGCACTAAGAGCAATGCCGGGGGGATTACTATATCAGATTTCAAGCTGTATTACAGAGCTATACTCATAAAAACAACATGGTACTGGCACAAAAATAGACCCATAGACCAATGGAAC
>NW_008356046.1:814645-815484 GCF_000622305.1 Nannospalax galili
ATTTGACCCAGTTATACCACTCCTTGGCATATACCCAAAGAACTCATCCTATTGCAGAGACACTTGTACATCCATGTTTGTTGCTGCTCTTTTCACAATAGCTAAGAGATGGTAGCAACCTAATTGTCCCTCAACTGACGAGTGGATAATGAAAATGTGGTTCATTTATACGATGGAGTTTTACTAAGCAGTAAAGAAAGATGAAACCATAAAATTTTCAGGTAAATGGATGGAACTAGAGTCTGTTATACTAAGTGAAGTATCACAGACTCAGAAAAAAAATTGACATATGTTCTCCTTCATATATGGATCCTAGAACCAGACTTTGATAAATAAGTATGCAAACAGACATAACGATTGGAACCAGGATAATGGGAAGGAAATGGGGAGGTAAAGGAAAAGAAATAACCTGAAAGAGAAGAACAGTAGGAAACAGGCCTTAATAAGGGAGATATGGATAAAAATTGGGTTAGTTTAAGGGAGGGGGGAGGGAAGGGTACACAAGGAACCTAGGGGATAAAGGGAAAGAAGGAGCTCAAGAGAGGTAGGACATAGGAGAAGGGTATTAGTAAGGGAGAAAGGGGGAAAATGGGGCACCTTAAGTGGGAAAACCATGATGGAGGGGTGAGACAATGTGAGAGATAAACTGCCTAGCTAGTTTATCTCTAGAGAGAACCATATTACTCCTGCAGCCTACTGACAAATTCTACATAGCAGATCAAGAAATATATGTCTAGGTAAAGTTTATCTGAGAACAACTAGTCTTCTCTCAAGATTTATCTACATGGCACACAGTAATTAAAAATACCAGACTGGTGGAACTAACCTTCTTGGATGTT
>NW_008356046.1:815746-834265 GCF_000622305.1 Nannospalax galili
GGGCATCTTCTTGATGAGTGATGTGGGAGGGCCCAGCCCACTGTGGGTGGTGCCACCCCTGGGCAGGTGGGCCTTTGTTGCATAAGAAAGCAGACTGAGCAGGGGCCAGGGGAGCAAGCCAGTAAGCAGTGTTCCTCCATGGCCTGTGTTCTAGCTCCTGCCTCCAGGTTCCTGCCCTGAGTTCCTACATTGGGCTCCCTGATGAACTGAGACCTGGGAGTTGTAAGCTGAATAAACTCTTTCCTCCGCAAGTTGGTATTGGTCAGAGTGTTTTGTCACAGCAATGAAGAAACAAACTAGGAAACCTTCTTTTGAGTTGTTAGCCAGGGTGGCCAAAAGGACTCCCAGATAGTAACCCAGCATAGAACTGGGAAAATGAACAGAAGACCCTAATCTTATCTAAAGGATTATTGACAACTGATTCCTGCTAGAAGAGGATCAGCTGACCCTCCTAAAACAAAGTCCTCTAGATAGGCTGACTAGATTCACCAGATGGACAAGTAGTGGGCAACAGCTGGGGGTGCCGACGTCGGCAGACAGTACCAGGGATATCACAGTATAAGGGCTCTAGTGGGGGGATGGAGGCTATGGGTGGGTGCTACCTGGGAAGTGGGTGTATAAATAAATTTTTTAAAAAAAGAAAAAAATTCTTCAAAGCATAAAAATTTACTTCTTGATAATTGGTAGATGTGAGAAACATTACCATTGAGATCTACCTGATGACTTTGTATCCATGCTCAGATGCCAAGGATCTCAGAAAGTAACTGACGGTGACTAGTAATAATCAGATATATAGAGATTAGAAACGCATATGCATCTTAGTGTCAAGTGCATTAAAAATGAATTTTTCTGTATGAAACTGTGTATTTTAATAATGAAATGGAGTTCTTTTTTAAAGGCTAAAACCTCATTTAATTTTATGTCTTATGACAGTATAATATTGTATAACCGTATTAATTCAACTATGTACCTAAAAATTTACAGCCAATTTTGAAAGAGATGCATCTTAGCTCTGGGAATTGTTATTGAATATGTCAATGCTGTTGTAATGAAATGCTTCTTCTAATTATATGGTTATTAAATAAATAACTTTTAAAAAGCAAGAATTAAAAGCATTAGTTAGGGCTGTAGCTCAGTGGTAGAGCCTTGCCTAGAATGCTCAAGGCCCTGGATTCTATCCCTCATACTGAAAAAAAAAAAAAGAATTAAAAAAAGTGTCATAATATTTGCAAGGTGAATAATCACTCCTGTTTTTAAGGAGCTGTTCGAGGAGAGTAAATATGAGGCCCTGTGTTGTAAATGGGGGGAGAGGCCCCCACCCCCACCACTTGTGAGAGTATTGCAGATCTCTCTGGTTTCAACTTTAAATATGCAGTTGGAAAGCGAATGAAGTTAAAAGATGTATTCCACCCATTGGTCTGGAGAGGAGTGCATAGCACACCATGCAGGGACCTCATGGGAGGAATGCAGGGGAGCAGCTCACCAAGTAGGTTTGGGGTTGCTGCACTGAGGAACTTGCACAATACATTTCCTGAGGACCCGAGTAGAGGACTCAAGCAAAAAGCCACAGTTAGTGGGAGACTTTGCTGATGCCTCTGAACGCTACCAGGTCACTGTGAAGGGTGAGCAAAAGGAGGAACTTATGGCAAGGGCCATCCTTATCATATAGATGCACCTGGCTGGCTGGGTGGGGTTGCTCACAGCTTTGAAGTGAAGAAAGGGTTGGGACCTCAGGAACAGATAATTACAAATGTGAGACTCAGGCTCCTATGGTAGAGACTGAAGCTAGCCACAGGTCACAATGGTGATTCAGAGATGGGGAAATGGAGGCGCACCAGGTCACAGAAACATCCTGGCAATGATGGGGGCTCTCAGAGTGTTTCCCTCTGAAGACAGCAGTTTAGAAGGCAGCATTAGGTAAGCGGATGTTGGTAAGTAAGCATCCATGGTGTTGGGCCCATGCCTGCATAGTCACCATGGCCACTGTGCTCATGGACTCCTCATGCTGGTCATCCCTCTGATGATGCTGTGGGTCATATTGTTTGTCTCCAAAACTCTTGTTGCAGTCTGACTCTCGGTCATATTAAGAGTTAGTGGGCTCTTTCAGAGGTAATTAAGTCATGGGGGGGGGCTCCACCTTCATAAAGAGATTCATGTAGTTCCCATGGGAGTGGGTTCCTCATCTAAGACTGAATTGTTAGAAGGCGAGTCTTGCTTCCTTGGCTTTTTCTTCATCTTCTCTCTCACCACGTGATCTCTGCTGCTCATTCTGACTTGCTTTTCCACCTTTCTGCCATGCCTGCTCACCAAAGTCAAGCAAATGCTGGCACTCAAACTGTGAGCTAAATAAACCCCTTTATTTTGGTTACAAATTTTATTCTATTAAAAATAGCTCTCAACCCCTACGGTGGCTGCTAGTGGAGAGGACTCCCCCTTTCTGAACTCCCATATCCTCCCTGGGCTGCCCATGTAGTGTCTGGGAGCTGGGATATAGCTCAGGGCTTCCTCCTGGAACCTGGGCTGGGTAAGTATTTTTACCTGGCCACATCATGGAATGGGCCCAGAGTCAGCTGTGGAGCATGTGTAGGTAGGTGAGTAACAGCTACTCAGATAAACATGCTAGATGGCCACCCATGGATTGGCCCCACTGGAGCACCACAATCCAGACCTTACACAAGTTCCTGGGCCCACCAGTGGGTGCCAGCAATGAACATGGTATTATCCAGGAAGGCTGCCCTGACCAGAAACCCAACAAAGTCATAGAGCCTAAGTGAGAACTGCAGGACCCAGAGCTTGGCCAAGATGAGGCAGGACAATGGGGCAGGACAACTCTGACAGAGGCAGAGATCAGAACAATGAGAGTGGGGCTCCCAGGATTACCCAGGAAGTAGAACAGCATAATCCAGAAGGCCTCAGCAGGAGGATGTTAAGTGGAGATTATCACATATGGTAGAATGTCAGCCACATGGGCACTTCATGGACAGCAGCATCTCTACATTAAAGATGAGCCAAAACACTCGGAATGAAAGACGGCCCCAGTGCCAACAGGGACCAGAAGGCAATGCCCCACGTATTAGATTGCACCTATCACTCAGATAACAGCATGTAACTAGAGATGAACACAGTCTGCATGAGGCCAGAGCTACCATCTCCAGTGTTGAAGAACTGCCAGAAGGATGTCTATCACATGTAGTTCAGGAGACTGACGTAGCCCAGCACCCAGGTTATGAGGGATGAATGGCCTGCAGATAAACCCAAGATGCACCCATCTGGATCCTGTATCTCAGACCCCAGACTTTGAACCCTGGCAACCTCAGATGGCCTGAAACTGACCTGTCATCCAGGTATCCATCTGGCTGAGGAGGGATGCAGTCTCAGAGAGAGAGAGAGAGAGAGAGAGAGAGAGAGAGAGAGAGAGAGAGAGAGAACCAAGGGGACTAGTTCTGCCTGAACTCCCATCCACGTGTGAGGGAAGGAGACTGAGCAAGGGAGGATGAAGAAAACCTGATGAGAAGTCTATGCCCAAGACAGGTTAGGAGCTTGCCCTGAAGCACAGAGCAGGAGTAGGAAAGGCCTTGGGCACTGTCATTCCCTCCAGTGCCAGCAGACACAGTGCAGAGAGGGGATCTGCGGAAGGCATGTGGTGTGGACAAAAGCAGACCAAAGAGGAACCAGTTCCCCTTCCCATGTTGATGCCCTCTTCACCTCAGGAAGGAGCCTGCCACTATCCCTGCTGCTCAGATACGCTACCTGGTGCTATACCATGGCACCTCTATGCTACCCAAGAGCCAGTCTGTCAAAACCTTTTTCTGTATAAACTACCCAGCCTTGGATAGTTTATTATAGCAATACAAAATGTATCAGGACAGATGGCTAGCAGGAGAGGCTAGCTGAGGTCAACCAATTGAATCATTGTGTCTTCCCAGTTACTTAGTGCCTGCCCCAGGGATACCCTCTCATGGTGTCAACAAGTTGCACAAAGATCTCTAGATGCAGACCCACTCCCCATGCCTATCCACATGCATCTATGACCTTGTACCTCTTTCTTTCTAGACACTGCCAGCCCACCCAGTCGTTCATTCTTTCTCATCAGTCTCATTATTGTCTAAGCATGACCCACTTCTTTTTCATTATTAAGCAGATGACCAAAAATACGCCCCAAACCACTGCCAAGGAGGGTTTTCTCTTGTGACTTTCTATCCACACTACCTTTAAATGAAGCTGCCCACGCTTCCATTTTTGATTTGCATTCACACAGCATGACCCCTGTCAATTTTACCGTTGTATCCTCTACAGCTGGAGTGATCTGAAAGCCATTAGGTGTGAATGCCTGGAGGCAGTAATGAATCACCAGCTGTGGTAGTTTGAATACGAAGTGTCCCCCACAGGCTTGGGGGTATTTGAACACTCAGTCAGTTGGCAGTACTTTTTAGGGACTGTCATGGAACCTTTAGGAAGGGTGACTTGCTGGAGGAAGCACATCACTGGGAGTTGACTTTGAGAGTTCGTAGCCTGACTTCACTTCCAGCTTCCTCTCGGCTTCCTGCCCATGCATGAAAATGTGAGCTTTCTGCTCTGGCTACCATGCCTCTCCAGCCATTATGGACTCTCTCTTGAACCATATGCCAAAATATACTCTTCCTTCTACAAAAAGCCTTGGTCATGGTGTTTTATCACAACAGAAAAGTAACTCATACGCCAGCTAACACATTAGCTTGTGACCAACACCGCTCCCCATCTTCTAGATGCATCTGCTTCATCTTGGCAGATCAATGCTTGGGTAACCTGACTGGGCACATACTAGGTCTGTCCAGTTCAAGACGAACATATCCACCTGTGTGGTCACTTGTTCTATAGAAAGGCATTGTGTCTTGACAAGGGGCTAAGAGCACACCGTAAATGTTTTCTGAAAGACGTGCTAGTCTACAGTGCTGGTATCTGCATTGCTCCAGGACTCCCAGGCCCTGCTCTCTGACGCCCCCACTGGGGCTTGCCACAAACCCACACAGCATCTTTTCTTTTCCCATGGCTGATCCCTCCAACACCTGCTGCAGAGACCTTTCTGCTTGTGCCACTCAGCTTTGGAGATGGAGCAGTATACCCAGCTACAGAATATGCTGCTTCCGGACCCAAAAAGGCCTTGCACTTCTTTTGTTATGGCAGAAGATAAAATACAGCCTTGATCACTGGATCTTTAACAGTTTAAAGATTTGGCAATCACTCAGTCTGTCATATAGGCCCCCAAAGTACCTGAAGAATCCCTGTCCTCTACTGTGTGACTGCTTCAGAAAAAATCCAGAAATTCCTATATTTCATCCATACATTGGTATGGTTCTCGAATTATGAGGTACATAATGCATTTGAATGCTTACAGAAATATAAATTCTCAGACCCTGCCCCCTAGAGATTCTGGTTTCAAATACCCGTTTATAACCAAGGTTGTGCATTTGAGAAAGCACCCTGTGCTTCTGACAAACTCCCGAGAGCACTGCTTCATGTCTTTGGACTTGCTGTGCATTATTCCCAGATGTTTCCCCTCTTCTCACCTACTAGCTCCTGAACAAGCTTCAACACTCAGCTCCAAACCAGTTGTAATCTCAACACTCAGGAGGCCAAGGAGAAGGATTGTCATGAATTTGAGGCCAGAATGGGCTACAAAGTGAATCTGAGACTACCCTGGGCTATAGAGTAAGGCTGACCGAGTCTCAAAACACACAAACAGACAGACAGAAAGATCCAGCAAATATTACTCTTGTGGGAAGCTTTCCCTAGGTTTCCACTTTTCTGAACTTTTCTACACTCTACCTTCTCTCTGAAAATCCACAAAAATGATTTACTTCAACCTCAGTGAGAATCAAGCTGTGACTGTCATCAGTGGTGGTGATGGTGATGGTGGAAGTTAACACCCTTCATAAATACTATGATCCATTTTAGAAAATACCATGCTAACATATGAAAGGAACTTGCTATGGTGAGTCACCTACTGATATTTGGAAAGAACGGGTCAAATAAAACATCAGAGAAACATTTAATGAAACAAGGAATTAAATGAACTCTTCAGAAATAACCTAAGAAACTAGGATCTTCTGACCATTATTGAATGATATTTATTATCTGAATTTCAGCCTCGGAGATATTCAGGATAAACTCAACGAAAGCTACAAAGTCTGGGGTGGCACTGAGCTGTTTCAGTATTTCACTCTGCAGGTAAAGAGCGCAGCTAGCACCGTCCTCCAGAGAGGTGCCTGGTGCATCAACAGACGATAAAGTTGTAAAGAACAAATAGCAAACGAAATGAAAGCACATACGGAGCCTTTTCTTTACAATGGGTTCTAGCAACTATGACCAAAAAATAAAGAAATTATTTCTTCAGCGTTTACTCCTCTAAGCAAAATTAAAGACAAAACCACATGAAACGGTTCTTGGGAGATCGAAATATATACGGCTTGTTATCAAAAGAATCAACTTCAATTTCCTATTAAATAAAAATGTATAAAATGCCTCCTTAGGTTTTTCTTGCCTTTTAGAGAAGTTTTTGCCCAAAAAGAGATCTGAATTCTAAATGAACAGTAACTACTTGGAGGTACGGGGGGATCAAATCCGTTTATCTTGTTTAGTCTAAAATCCATGCTTCACTGCCATCGAAGAATTAGAGTAAGTTAAATATAGACACACACGTTCTTCCCACTCCTTAAAAGTGAGATCTGGAAACATTTCTAGTACGATCCAGCATAAATTTGCTAAAATAAGCCATGAAAATTTTTTTAACAAAAGAAGAGCTTGGTTGGAGATTTTAACAGTAATCAGATCTTCACAGGTTCTAAATTCTGTTCCTACAACATAGGGAAAAGAAAGGAGAACTGGGAACTACCACCCAGAAAGGGATGCATCTTCACCAACCACCTGGTACTTCACATGCTAATTAAAACCCCTCTAGCTAAATACAAATAATTGAATTACAAAAACATATTTGTTCCTCTAATCTTGATTCTGATATTTCCCACATGCCTCTTACCACCAAATAAATATCTCTCTCTAAATATTTACACTGTAATGGCATAGAAACTCACATTAGAGATTAATCTAATCTATTTACTTTTAAGAAGTGTTCTCTTTTCTATGGTCCTACTTTAGGAGGGGTGGAAGGCAGATTTGATTAAGGTATATTGTATACATGCATGAAATGATCAAAGGATAAATTAAAATATTACAAATAGATATATTTCAAAAGGAGAAAAATAAATACATGTTCCTAGAAGCAGTAATATGTTCTATCATTATCTTACTGGAAGTGTGTCCATCAGAGCCTTCTTGTCTGTGACAAGGTTGTTAGAGAGGAAGTAAGAACAACAGACAGTGAAGAAAGTACCCAGGAGGAAGAAATGTTGGTGTCAAAGGCAAACAAGCTGCTGCACAATTCTCACACTGGTCAGTGCATTAAGTGAACTTCAGCACAAGCACGGGTCCCAGAGCAAAGTCCATTCATTTTCACCACTGCTACTCAGATAAAAGAAGGGCCAAACTCTGGTCTTGATGACAATTTGGTCATTCATCAACTAAAAATCTGCACAATGCAGGTTTCCTTCTGATTTGTACAGGTCTGAGGTAGAACTTTTGTTCTGACATATAAATCCTGGGGAATGCCTAGTTAGCTCCAACTCATTTCGCACACACCCTATGAGGGGCAATTCTGTGGGTCAGGCCGCTTCTTTATTGTTGGATGCAAGCAGCACATATCCTGTGTTAAGAATTGATCATTAATTACTCCTTAAGCAGGGAGATTAATGTGCCGGTGATGGCTGCTGTTCCCTAGGCATAATAGTCACAAGTTAATCAATGATACTGGTCACTGATAACACAGTGACACTCTTTCCAAGGGATGAAAACAGACACTTAGAGCTGCAGGTACAAATGTGTGCTACATCATTGCATTTCACCACTCAGAACAATTTACCCAGGAGCTTAATCCTGTAGTAACCACACCTGCTAAAGTGCCTTGTTTTGAAAAGAATTCTGAACTTTAAATTGAGTATTGTTTGGGAATTTGATCAATTTAATGAGAGACATCAGATTTTGAGTAGGATATCAGTAGAAGGTGCTCAAAAGTCATTATCCCATCACGGTAGAAACTCCAGGCAAGTTTGAATATATACCCAAATCACACTCCTCTGAAACCTGCTATGAGTAAAAATAACAGATTCTTCATGACATCTGGGTAAATGGCAGTTTCTTCCCTGGAAGTGTGGCTCTGATTATTCCTCATCCATCACCAACTTGAAAGACACAGGCTCTCTCCTAGAGCACTGCTCTGAAAGCATATTTCTCTAGGCTTTAACTTCCTACCCTCCACACTACTAGTATATTGGCTATAATGCATAAAATTGCTTAAAAAGTACAAGATAATAACCTTCTTTTTTGCAACAGATGGAAGCTATTACAGAGTTCCACAACTGATCACAAACAGAGATTAAATGCCTGAGAGATGCTCAGCCATAAAATGACACATCTACAGTGGAACTTCTACACCTAAGGCTCACGGAACATAGCAGAATAGGGAGTAGGCAGAATACTAATGCATCCTTCAACTCTCACCAGCAAAGCTTCCTCATATAACAGCATGTGATGCACCACACAGAAGGCCACAACTGGTCAAGGTGTAGGGAATAAGAGGCTGTAGAGAGTGTGTCCCTGGTTAGGACTCCTTCATGGAACCTCACTCACCCACAGCTCAGGACCCATTATGGAAGACGTGGAAAGACTGTAAGAGCCAGGGTTGGTGCGTGAACATAAGGCAGCAGAGACTTTCAGGCCACTGGGAACTTGCTTAGATGAGCTTGCAACAATGGTGACAGCATGCACAGACCCATGCTGACTCAGTCAGACAAAAACCCAGCACAGAAGGAGGGAAATGGGCAGCAGGTCCCTACCCTAACTTAGGAGCCTATTGGCAATTGACTACTGCTGGGTGAGGGAGAGATCGTCTTTAAGGAAGGGACTCTAGATAGGCTGACTAGACTCAGGCGGATGAACTTGCACCAAAGGACATCTGGGTACAAATGCTTGACTGGAAAGGACCTAATATATATGACAGAATGCACAAAATCCAGTGGGGGAGAGTCAAAGGTGGGGCATGAATAGGACAAGGGGCCTAAATTTAATTAAGATCTATTATATGAAATGTACAAAAACTGAATAAAAATATTTTTAAATAATACAAGGTATTTAGGTGCTAACTAATATTTGCAATGCGGCTGTGTCTTTCAAGGTTCTCAAAAAGATACGTTGTTGATCTATCAATTTCACCTTGCATAATTTTCCCAAGAAAATAATCAGAGACATACCCAAGGGTTTTGGAGCAGTTTGTAATTGTCAAGCTGTTATACAATATCAAAAACAAACTACCTGAATGTAAATCTGTATGAAATTCTTAAATAATTTCTGATGAAGCTACATTGAAAGTATTTTATTGTCAATTAAATAGTATTAAATGCTGGAGAGTGTTGTTTCACATCTATAATACCAGCACTCAGAAGGTAGATGCAAGAGATCACAAGTTCAAAGCCAGCCTGGGCTACACAGTGAGGTCTCTAATCAAGAAATTAATAAGCAGTATTAACTATATCTAAAAAAACAAAACCTTAACCAGGTATTATATCTAAAAAACAAACACTTAACAAGGTATAGTAGTGCATATCCCATAAATTGGGGAAGTAGGAGGTTCACGAATCTGAGGCCCACCTGGACTATAGTGAGACCTTTCTTCAAAACGAAGCATACAATACCACACACTGTACCAACCATGGGAGAGACGGAGGAAACGGTAAGAGTACATCCTCGAGCTGAGAGGAGCTGCTTGTGAGAAGCCCATGGTGCACTTCCCTTTGTGTTTTGCTTTTCTCAGTAGTCGACAATGAATATCCACCAAAAAGAAAAAGAAAACAGTTTCTAAAGCAGGAAGTAAACTGGAGCGTGAAGATATCATTTACTGGAAACTCGGAGCTTGGGGGAACAAAGACTTGCAAATTAAGATACCTGTGTACCAACTTCGCATTAAGCAGAAATGTGCACTGTTACTAACAATGGTGTGTTGCTAGGGATTTATGTTTCAGTTTCCTTAAGTGATTGAAAGCAGGTAAATTTTTCCAGGAAGGCAGACTTATTAATGGGTTGAAGCAAGAAACGTTGGAATGAATTATTGTCCAAGGTATAAAATGTAGGTAACAACACAAGGATCATGGAGGTGGTGTGCTCGGAATTCCTGGGGATAAGAACAAAAGTTGGCAGTTCCTCTGCCCCATACAACGACTGGCATTTTCTTTGGCTCTATTGCACTGTCATTGCCTACATGTGGGTGCTCTGGCTCTGGTGCCCTGTCAGCTAGGGTGAGCAGGTGATGCAGCAAGCGAAAAGGCCAAATGCCCCAGCCTCAGGGGGCAGCCTCAAGTCCACAGTGTAATGGCAACCAGGAAGGGAGACATTTAAACTCTAGGAGGAAGAAATCTTCCTCAGAATTCAAATGGCTGATATAGAAAATGCAAACAGGAGAGATTATACAAAGGAGGAAAAGGGTAATTTTTTTTAATGTGACAGGGGCCTCACAATGTAGACTAGGCTGGCCTCAAACTCACAGAGATCTGCCTGCCTTTATCTCCCATGTACTGAGATTAAAGGCATGCACCACCATGCCCAATTTAGATGAGGTTCTTAGGAGCAGGGCATTGAGGTCATGTTTAAGAACAAAATGGGTCCCACTCTGACACAGAATCCTTAAGCATACAACCCTGGGTCTCAGCTTATCTACAAAATCTGATTCTCAAATGCATCAGCCTTCACCTTTGTCTTCTAAAGTCTCAGTGAACACTGAATTAGTGAAGACAGAACTTTTGGCTCTTAGGGAAGCATAGGGCTGGGTTCCCTGTGCCTTTGGTCAGAACCTTCCAGTCAACCAGTCAATATATAATCTTAGTTCACGTGAGATGGTGTTGAAACACACCATATTGGATTGGAAAGGTAGGTCAGTAAAAGTGATACCAGCTTGCCTAGTAAGCATGAGACATTGGGTTTAATCCCTAAGACAGTACAACAAAATAAACCATATTTGGTAGGCACTGTCAGTCCATTAGCATTGATCCAGCACTGTATCTCCTGCCTACACAGAGCTTTTCTAACACACAACGCATACCACAGCCCCCTACACTTGAATCACAGGACAGTCCTTCACTACTATACTTAGAGTCATTTTGAAACAGAAAAATATTCACCATAAAACCCAAAATGAGAAAATGTGGCACTAAATACCACACATAAGACACTTGCTCATAGAGCCCAAGAGGAAGGTGGGGTGTCTTTTTGCTTTGCTTTAGCTAGGAATATTCACTTCAGACAGCCTCAGCTCTTCACTGTTCTGCATATTCCTGTGAATAAGTGAAAAAAAAACTGTCACAAGTATTGATTTTAGGGTTACAAATATAAATAAGTGAATGTGGAATTCAGACACATGAGTAATGAGGGTTGACTGTAATGATAGAGCCTCCTTTAGCAAGTTGTTGTGGAGATAGATAAAATAATTCACCACAAGCACTTAACCAAGCACTTGGTACATGTGTCCCAGATGTATGCAGGATGGGAACTGTTTTTGCAAGCTCTTTGAAGTCTTATTAAGGCGCTAACTGCATAACCATGCGTATTACCACATACTATAAATAGAAACTCTAGAAAAAGGGCTATAAAAACAGATGAATAGTTTTTGATCAAAACATTTTAATTTGAACTGTACAACTGACTTAAAATGTGCCGACCTCTATGTTTTCCACAGCGAGTTACTGGGATAAAATTAAGACCCCTGGGAGGTGTGGAAGTAGGTGAGGAAGAGGGACAATTAATTGGTTTGTAGTAAAAGCTTCCTCATCCTCCAGTCCTGAACAGAGACAATACCAGTTACAAAGAGGTAAATTGTGCTATTTTCTCACTAAGTTATTAATGGTAAAGACTGCTTCTGTGTAATTTTTTTTAACTTGAAGAATCACCTGGCTTGGCATTTGTTTTTACTTTGTATAATAGTAAACACAAGAGATCCTTTTTATTTGGAATAGATTTCCTTGCTAGAAAGTAAATATTTGATGATTATGTAAGGAGCTATAAACACAATTTCCGGAGAGATTTTCTAGGAAGACATTTACCTGCCCATGGCAAATGGACTGAGATAATTTAAAAGCTGACTTCCTTCTGACTGTGGCAGGGTGCGCAATTTTCTCCTAAATCATCCTGCATAATTCTCTACATTTAAAGCTCTTCCCTTTTCAATTTGGAGTTCAGGACTTTGCAGACTTTTATTATTCATTGATTTGTCTATTTATTAGTCATCTATCACTCCTGTGGTCTCTCTGTAGTGTCTATCACATCTCTTAATTGGCTCCACTTTTGAATTCACTCTCCTGCTTTTCCAGTTTCCTCTCTGAGAATTCTTCTTGCGGTTTCCTAGGCCTATAACCTGGGGCTCGCCTTTTTCTTCTTCCCCTTCACTGGTGTACAGTAAACTAGTGTGATTAGTGAGACTCCATTCCCAGTGTTCCTTGCAGCCATTGCCCTTGTCCTAGCTGAGGCCCTCAATTTCCAAAGCTCGGAAGTCATCTCTCCATCATGCCCTCCCCGCACAAGGTCCCATCCATGTCTGTGAACTCCATTTGTATGAGACCCCTTTTAGAATTCTTCCATGTCTCCTCTGTGACCATAGAATAAAGTGTTACCTCTCCTCTGCTTGAGGGCAGAGGAGAGGTCCTATCCAGAGCCTCTTTTACCAGGACATCTCTCAATTGCTTTTTATGCAGCCTGGGCCAAGCAGGCACAACCCCACCAGCATTCTGTTTTGCAGCCAGCAATCCTGACTGCTGTTCCCCTATGTTCCTTCTGCCTACATCTTCTTGTGTCCTAACTTTTGAGTGATATACTGCAAATGTTCATTTCAGACCCAGCTCAAAAGTCATCTTCTCCCCTCAAAAGTCACCTCCTCCCCTCAGCTTTTCTAATTCTGGCTCCTGCTGTTGACAGCCTTTCTCCTGAAGTCTCCAGAACCCTTAGAGCCAGAGAAATGGTTTATAGGTAAGTTCATGATTGCCACAGGCTAACAAGTAGAGACTGAAAAGCATCCAGCCGGGGTGTTCCCGTGTATACTGAAGAATGTAAACTCGAGAGGTGCTTATCCGCTTTTGCCTAATGGTCCCAAGAATGTTCAGAAACAGAACAAATTATAAAAGGGAGATTTTTTTCAAGGTACGGAAATTAATTCCTCAGTATTTTAAAACACATCTAAGTAGAGATGAATATAGAAACACAGAAGAACACAGTGCTACAGCCATTTTTCACAGCAGTCAGATTATTGTGCATTTGTTTGAGGGTTTTGGGGGGGGGTTGATTTTTGTTTGGCGGGGGGTTTGGTCTGGTAGCAGTTTTTTGTAACAATGTTAGCTTCTAGGGCAGTAAACCGCAGTCCTGGCCTCACCTTACAAGTTCCTTGGCAGAGTTTAGAATATTCGCCTGAGTGGACTATGGTTGGTCTACAGTAGGCCCTCGCTAGCAGGCCAGGTGGAGGTCCCATCTTAGCAGCACTTTCCTCCACTTCCCACCTCCTTTGCTGTATCCTAAGAAGGAAAATGACCCAGACTCTAGCAATGGAGACAGGGATTTAAATGAGTCTATTAAGATCAAACACAGGCCCAGCGTGGTGTTGCACGCCTGAATCCCAGCACAGGAGGCAAAGGGGCAGGTGGATCTCTGTGAGATTGAGGCCAACCTGGTCTACACAGAGAGTTCCAGGCCAGCTGGGGCCACAGGGCTGGGCTCAGCTGCTAAAGTGTCTGCTTTGCAAGCACAAGGTCCTGAGTTTAATCCCCAGAACTCACGTAAACAAAGCTAGGCATGGTGGCACAAAACTTGCAATTCCAGCACTGGGTGAGACCTGGCTCAGGAGCAAACCCTCAGAATTCAGGTCCACTCTTGGCTTTTTAAAACTAATGCCAAGAGTCATGGTGATTATTTATTCAGGTATAACTGCAATGTGGCATAGAAATGCCACATTTTGGTGCCCCATGTGAGGAAGACTCTCTACACTCACAAGTCAGCAGCCAGAGAAGTCCTGGGGGAAAATGTGGCATAAGAATGCCGCAAGAGGGGATGGAGAGATGGCTCAGCAGTTAAGAACACTGACTATTCTTGCAGAAGACCCTGGTCGGAATCCCAGCACCCACACGGCAGCTAACAACTGTACATAACTCCAGTCCCAGGGGATCTGACAGCCTCTTCACATGGCAGCTAACAATTGTCCATAACTTCAAGTCCAGGAGCTACAACAGCCTCTTCAGTTCTCCACGGGTATTGCACAACACGGTGCACTTACCTACATGCAGGCAATACATGCTGCATACACATAAAATAAAAATAAATAAATATTAAAAAATATACACATAAGTCAATAAACATCATAAATCATATAAATGGACTTAAGAATCACATAGTCTTCTCAATAGATTTAGAGAAGCCTTTGACAAAATTCAACATGCATTTATGTTCAAAGTCCTAGAGGGAACTCAACTGGAGGGAACATACTTCAACATAATTAAAGCTATATACAGCAAACCCACAGCCAACATCATTCTAAATGGAGAAAAGTGGGAAACATTCCCATTAAAATCAGGAACCACATAAAGCTGTCTACTATCTCCACTCCATTTTTATATAGTGCTTGAAACTCTTGCAAGAGCAGTAAAAGTGGAAAATTGATGGAGTAATAATTGGAAAAGAGATCAAATTATCCCTTTTTGCAGATGATATGATATTATATCTAAGAGATGTCAAAATTGCACCAACTAGAAATGATTAGCACTTCCAGATTAGCAATTCCAGAAAACTAGAAATGATTAGCACTTTCAGTAAAGTGGCAGATTACAAAATTAATCTACAAAAGTCTGAAGCTTTTCTATATACCAATAACAAGCAATCAGAGAAAGAGTACATGGAAACACTCCCCTTCACAATAGCCTCAAAAAATAAAATATCTCGGAATAAACCTGACAAAAGACATTAAACACCTCTACAATGAAAATGTTAAATATTTAAAGAGATTGAGGAAGACACCAGAAGATGAAAGAACCTGCCATGTTCATGGATTGGAAGAATTAATATTGTGAAAATGGCCATCCTACCAAAAGCCACTTATAGATTCAATGCAATGCCCATCAAAATCCCCGTGATATTCATTACAGAATTGAAGAAAAAATCCTAAGATTCATAGGGAAGCAAAAAAGACCCTGGATAGCCAAAGCAACCCTGAGCACTAACAGCAATGCTCAGGGGATTACTATACCAGATTTTAAACCATATTACAGAGACATAATAATAAAAACAGCATGGTACTGAAACAAAAAATAGACCCATATATCAGTGGAACAAAATTGAAGACCCAAATATGAGTACCTGTAATTTCAGCCACCTGGTATTTGGAAAGGGGACCATTCACTGGAAGAAAGACTGCATCTTCAACAAATTGTCCTGGGAAAATTGGATGTCTACCTGTAGAAGAATGAAACTCAGCTCCTATCTTTCACCTTGCACAAAAGTCAACTCCAAATGGATCAAAGATCTCAATGTGAAACCTGTAGAAAACATTGGCAATAACCTACAAGATACAGGTGTAGGAAAGGATTTCCTAAACTGGACATCAACTGCCCAGGAAACAAGGTCAAGAATCATCAAATGGGATCTCATTAAACTAAAAAGCTTCTGTACATCAAGTCTGACAGAGGTTTAACATCCAGAATATATAAAGAACTCAAAAAACAAAGAAGCGAGAAAAGAAGCAACCCAATTAAAAGATGGGCTAAGGAACTTAATGGAGAGTTCTCAAAACAAGAAATAAAGGTGGCTAAGAAACACCTTAGAAGATATTCAACATTGTTAGTGATTAAGGAAATGCAAAATAAAACGACTTTAAATTTCCATGTTTATTGCTGCCCTTTCCACAATACCTAAGAGATGGAAGGAACCTAATTGTCCCTCAACTGACCAGTGGCTAATGAAAATGTGGTACATTTACACAATGGAGATCTACTCAGCGATAAAGAAAGATGAAATCATGAAATTTGCAGGTAAATGGATGTAACTAGAAACTGTTATACTAAGTGAAGTAACACAGACTCAGAAAAATAAACAATGTATGTTCTCTCTCATATGTGGATCCTAGCACCAAATCCTTGTAAATGAGTATGTATTCAATCATAACTATAGGAACCAGGACAATGAAAAGGAACCAGGGAGATAAAGGAAAAGAAAAACCTAGGAGAGAAAAACAGCAGGAAACAGGTGCTACTAAGGGAGAAATGGATAAAAATGGGATTATTTAAATGGGAAGGGGGAAGGAAGGTTAAACAATGAATCTTGGGGATAAAGGGAAACAAGGAGCTCAAGAGAGGTTGGGACCATAGGTGATGAGTATTATCAAGGGTGAAATGTGGAAAATAGGGTCACTTTAAAAGAGGGAACCATGGCAGAAGTGTTAGACAGTGAGAAATATAAATGATGCCCGGCTAGTTTTAAAAAACTAAGTGAACCATATTAGTTCAACAACCTACTGACAAATTAAACATACATTATCTCTACATGGGTCCATGTGTATAGCTAAAGGCTGCATAACAAGTTACAGTGCCAGACAGGAGATACCTTCTTTGGAGTTGATGGCCAGGGTGGTCCAAGAGACTCCCCAAATTATTCTGGCTGTTGCCAAAGCCCTTGAAGATCTTGAAGGTAAGACCCTATTGCTGAAGACAGAACATACTTTGGACACAGGAATTGTAGCAATAGAGCTGCAACTGACATGCAACCACCTTCCCTGAAGGCTAGCTCTCATAGATTTGGAGATACTATAAAGGTGCCAAGGGAAAACATCAATGGATGAACCAACACCAGCTTCAAGACCAAATACCCCATGAATGGCCTGCACAGCATATGACATTGGTGCAGTAGTGGCACTTTTATCTTGGGGCCAATCAACAGCTACCTAATTTGACTAAATGCCTACTCAAAGGGAGGAAACTCAAGTGTGGTACTGTAAACATAACCTAATACACATGGCTAGAGTTGCCATATACCTTAGAGAAAACACCAAGACTGTCACGTCACTATACTATTGTTATTTCTTACTATGTGCAAAATATGTATCCTTACATTTACAGACAAATATCCCAGTCATCCCTCATCAAAGAAGCTCATTGTGCACCAGGGACTATTACCAAGTACCACAACTGGCCACACATGGACATTGTCTATGAATTGCTGAGGCCTAAGTGACACATCTACAATGCAATGTCTACACATAAGGCCCATGGAACACAGAACAGGGGTAAAGAAGAGGACACTGGCATAAGCCTCCTCTGACACTAAGGTTTCTAGCTCCCAAAGGTTCTATAACAGAAGACAGTCTACCCCTCAATCAGGACTGGTTAATCCCACTTTGTACCAGTGGGGAACACTGGTCTTTGGGAGAGAAGCCCAAGCCAGCTCTGGGTGCCCTCCCCATTCACAGTCCCTAATCTGCTGCACATCACACTGTCTAAGGAATGGAGCCCCCAGCTTAGCCAGCAATCCCGTGTGCGTTGCTCCTCGGCCACTGTACTGGCTGGTTGGCTTAACTCCACTCAAGCACTGTTTGGTTCTTGGCATGGACTCAGAGTGCAGAGGAAGGGGAGACCCAGATGAGGAAGGCACTGCCCCACCCAGGCATCCAGACTTGGGCCCCACTCTGATGTCTCCAGTGAAAGATGGGTGGAGGTCCACACACTATAGGGGACTGTGTCAGGGGCAAGGCTGTATACAGTGTGGCTTACAAGGACCACCAGGAGCTTAAGATCAGCAGTGACACACAGGTCCTCTCATCTAAATGAGGGGGCATCAGATGCTCCTGTGGACCCTGGCTGGGAGAGGAACCCTAGATAAACACTGTACAGCAGGGCCTTTCCAGAGCTACCTGCTCGATGGCAGGAGGCAGAGGAGATGCAAGAACTGCCAGCTCCATCCTCCTCCAAGGACATTATCCTGGCCAGGAAGAAGTGGATCTGAAGAGGGAGGAAGGGGGACACCGTGACCTAAAGAGCAGGTAAGGGCTCCTTCAAAGGAAAGACTTCCACTACATCCAGTGACATCTTGTTTGCATAGACAGTGGCAGGAATCTCTAGGTGGGGCCTAGAATGACAGTTGGGTCCACACTGCAAGAGGGGCCTCTGTGTGGTGGACTCAGCACTTCAGAGCAAGATATGAGACAAAGAATTGCAGAGTGTGATCTAAGTGAAGCCTGGCCAGTGTGAAGAGCCTGGTGAAGCCTGCTCCAAGATGCAGGAACCAGAGCTGGCTTTGCAGTCCTTGGGCTCCCTCTAGAGCCTGGGCCCCTCTATGACACCTCTCAGATAAGACAGATAAGACAGGTCTCCCAGGTGCCCAGGCCTTCACTTCTGTCCCAGAAGGTCTCAGGAGCTT
>NW_008356047.1:0-351 GCF_000622305.1 Nannospalax galili
GTGAAAGGAAAATGCTGCAGGGGCCACAGACGAGAAGAACTTCTAAAATGGACAAAGCAGGCTGGGGTCCACCCCAAACTTGCAGTCAAACTTGGCAGTGTCGTTCACCTGGTGCTGGCTTTAGAGGCATCAAAGATGGAAGAGTTAAGGGGTCATCAGTTCTTCCTCCATGGTTCCAGAGAGCTGGGGATTCTAGGCAGCGTGAAGCAGGGGTGCCTCTGTCTAGAGAAGGCCCTGATAGGCCATTGCGCAAAGCTGTGAAGGTGAAGCCTGGTTGGGAATGGAGACCCCAAGAAGACGTTCATGGTGCCAGAGCTGTGAGGCATCTGCCAAGGAGACCTGCACACAGGG
>NW_008356048.1:0-1137 GCF_000622305.1 Nannospalax galili
TTTGTGAGTGTGTGTGTAAGTGTGAGCGTGTGTGTGTGAGTGTGTGTGTGTCAGTGTGTGTGTGTATGTGTGTGAGTGTGTGTGTTGGAGTATGTGTGTTTGAGTGTATCTGTGAGTGTGTGTTTGTGCTAGTGTGTGTGAGTGTGTGTGAGTGTGTGAGTTTGTGTGAGTGTGTGTGTGTGAGTGTTTGTGTGTGAGTGTGTGAGTGAGTGTGTGTGTGAGTGTGTGTGAGTGTGTGTGTGTGCGTTAGTGAGTGTGTGTGTGTGTGAGTGTGTGAGTGAGTGAGTGTGTGTGTGAGTGTGTGTGAGTGTGTGTGTGTGTGAGTGTGTGTGTGAGTGTTTGTGTGTCTGAGTGTTTGTGTGTGAGTGTGTTTTTGTGAGTGTGTGAGTGTGTGTGTGTGACTGTGTGTGTGAGTGTGTATATGTGAGTGTGTGTGTGAGTGTGTGTGTGAGTGTGTGTGAGTGTGTGTGAGTGAATGTGTGTGAGTGTGTGTGTGAGTGTGTGTGAGTGTGTGTGTGAGTGTGTGTAAGTGTGTGAGTGAGTGGTGTGGTTGAGTGTGTGTAGTGTGTGTGAGTGTGTGAGTGTGTGAGTGTGAGTGTGTGTTTGAGTGAGTGTGTGTGTGTGTGTCAGTGTGTGTGAGTGTGGTTGAGTGTGTGTGTGAGTGTATGTGTGTGAGTGTGTGTGTGAATGTGTGTGTGAGGGTGAGTGTGAGTGTGAGTGTGAGTGTGAGTGTGAGTGTGAGTGTGAGTGTGAGTGTGAGTGTGAGTGTGAGTGTGAGTGTGAGTGTGAGTGTGAGTGTGAGTGTGAGTGTGAGTGTGAGTGTGAGTGTGAGTGTGAGTGTGAGTGTGAGTGTGAGTGTGAGTGTGAGTGTGAGTGTGAGTGTGAGTGTGTGAGTGTGTGTGTGAATGTGTGTGTGAGTGTGAGTGTGAGTGTGAGTGTGACTGTGTGTGAGTGTGTGAGTGTGTGTGTGTGATTCTGTGTGTGATTGTGTGTGTGTGAGTGTGTGTGAGTGAGTGTGTGTGAGTGTGTGTGTGAGTGAGTTTGTGTGTGTGTGAGGGTGAGTGTGTCTGTGTGTGAGTGTGTGTGTGTGTGAGGGTGTGTGTGTGTGTGGGTGTGTGTGAGTGTGTGTGTGTGTGT
>NW_008356048.1:2724-3485 GCF_000622305.1 Nannospalax galili
GTGTGTGAGTGTGTGTGTGAGTGTGTGTGAGTGTGTGTGTGAGTGTGTGTGTGAGTATGTGTGTGAGTGTGAGAATGAGTGTGTGTGTGAGTGGGTGTGTGTGTGTGAGTGTGTGTGAGAGTGTGTGTGAATGTGTGTGAGTGTGTGTGTATGAGTGTTTGTGTGAGTGTGAGTGTGTGTGAGTGTGTGTGAGTGTTTGTGAGTGTGTGTGTGAGTGTGTGTGTGTGTCTTAGTGTGTGTGTGAGTGTGTAATTTTGAGTGTGTGTGTGAGTGTGTGTTTGAGTGTATGTGTGTGAATGTGTGTGTGAGTATGTGTGTGTGAATATGTGTGTGTGAATTTGTGTGTGTGTGAGAGTGTGTGTGTGAGTGTGTGTGTGAGTGTGTGTGACTGTTTGTAAATGTGTGTGTGTGTCTGTGTGTGAGTGTGTGTGTGTGTGAGTGTGTGAGTGTGTGTGAGTGTGAGTGTGTGAATGTGAGTGTGTGTAAGTGTGTGTGTGTGAGTGTGAGCGTGTGTGTGCGTGTGAGTGTTTGAGTGTGTGTGTGAGTGTGTGTATGAGTGTGTGTGAGTGTGAGTGTGTGTGAGTGTGAGTGTGTAAGTGTGAGTGTGTGTGAGTGTGTGTGTGTTAGTGTTTGTGCGAGTGTGTAATTTTGAGTGTGTGTGTGAGTGATTGTGTGTGAGTGTGTGTGAATGTGTGTGTGAGTGTATGTGTGTGTTTGTGAATATGTGTGTGTGAGTGTGTGTGAATTTGTGTGTGTGTGAG
>NW_008356049.1:0-1236 GCF_000622305.1 Nannospalax galili
GGATTTTTATACTAGCTAGGCATTATTTATCTCCTATCTCTCTCTCTCTCTTTCTCTCTCTCTCTCCCTCTCTCTCTCTCCCTCTCCTCCCTCTCCCTGTCTAACCCTCCCTCCACACCCTCCCTATTTAAAGTATCCCCATTTTCCCCTTGATAATTCCTATCTATCATGGTCCTACCTCTCTTGAGCTGCTGCTTCTCCTTTATCCCTGTATTTCCTTGTATAAGCCTTCATGTCCCCCTCCCATTTAAATACCCCCATTTTACACATTTCCCCCTTAGTAACACCTGTCTGCTACTGTTTTTCTCTCTCAGGTTCCTTCCTTCCCTTTACCTCCCTGGTTACTTTCCATTTTCCTTGTTCCTGTGGTTATATCAGGATACATACTCACATATAAGGATTTGGTGCCAAGATCCACAAACGAGGGAGAACATATGTCGTTTGTGTTTCTGAGTCTGTGTTATGTCACTTGGTATGACAGTTTCTAGTTGCATCCATTCACCTGCAAATTTCATGATTTCATCTTTCATCTTTCGTTATTGCTGAGTAGAACTCCATCATGTAAATGTACCACATTTTCATTATCCACTTGTTAGTTGAAGGACATTTAGGTTGCTGTCATCTCTTAGCTATTGTGAAAGAGCAGCAACAAACATGGTTGTAGAAGTATCTCTGCAATAGGATGAGTCCTTTGGGCATATACCAAAGAGTGGTATAACTGGGTCAAATGGTAGGTTCATTTTAGTTTTTTAAGAGTTCCCCACACTGCTTTTCATAAGGGTTGCATGAGTTTGTAATCCCACCAGCAGTGGATGAGTATTCCCCTTTTTCCACATCCTTGCCAGCATTTGGTATCATTTGTTCTCGTGATGTTAGCTAGTCTGATTGGTGAAAGGTGAAATATTAAGGTGTTTTGAGGTCTTTGATTCATTGGAGTTCACTTTTGTGCAAGATTAAAGATAGTTAACCTATCTAGTCTAGTTTCATTCTCTTACAGATGGAGATCCAGTTTTGCCAGCAGCATTTGTTGAAGATGCTGTCTTGCTCCATTGTGTATTCTTGGCACCTTTATCAAACATCAGGTGGCTGAAATTGCATGCACTCAGGTTTGGGTCTTCTAGTCTGTTCCATTGATCTTTGTATCTGTTTTTGTGTCAGTACCATGCTGTTTTTATGACTATAGCTCCCTAATAGAGTTTGAGATCTGATATGATCATTCCCCCCTGAATTGTTCTT
>NW_008356049.1:1561-14106 GCF_000622305.1 Nannospalax galili
GTGGTCATTTTCATAATATTAATTCTTCTAATCCATGAGTATGGAAGGTCCTTCCATCCTCTGGTGTCTTCCTCAATCTCTTTCTTTAAAGATTTAAAATTTTCATTGTAGAGATCTTTGATGTCTTTGATCAAGTTTATTCTGAGATCTTTTTTTGAGGTTATTGTAAATGGGAGCTTTTCCCAGTGCTCTTTCTCCAATTGTTTATTGTTTCTTTGTAGAAAGGCTACTGATTTTGTAGATTTGCTTTGTAACCTGTCGCTTTGCTGAAAGTGTTAATCATGTCTAGGAGTTTTCTAGTGGAATCTTTGTCATCTCTTAGATATAACATCATATCATCTGCAAAAATGGATAATTTGACTTCTTTTCTGATTAGTATTCTTTTAATTTCCTTCTCTTGTCTTATTGCTCTAGCAAGAGTTTCAAGCACTGCATTAAAAAGGAGTGGAAATAGTGAACAGCCTTGTCTGGCTCCTGATTTTAATGGAACTACTTCCAGTTTCTTTTTTGTTTTTCCTTTTAGAACAATGTTGTCTGTGGGTTTGTTGTATATAGCTTTAATTATATTGAGATATGTTCCCTCTAATCCAATTCCTTTAGGACTTTTAAATCATGAATATATGTGGAATTTTTTCAAAGTCCTTTTGTCCATATATTGAGATGACCATGTGATTTTTGTTTTTGAGTCCATTTTTATGATTTATAAAGTTTATTAACTTACATATATTGAAACATCCCTGCATCTCTGGAATAAAACTGACTTGACCATAATGTATGATCTTTTTCTGTGTGTCTGTATACAGTTTGCAACTATTTTATGGAGAATTTTTGCATTTATGTTCATTAAGGATATGGGTCTTTAGTTTTCTTTTTTTGTTGTGGTTTTACCTGTTTGGGTATTAGAGTGATGCTGGCTTCATAGAAGGAAAATTTGGGAGTTCTTTCTCTGTTTCTATCTTTATGATAATTTAAATAGTATTGGATGTTTATCTTCTTTAAATGTCTGGTAGAATTCTGCTGTGACTCCATCTAGGCCTGGGCTATTTTCAGTACGGAGGTTTTGTATTACTGTGTCAATTTCCTTATATGTTATAGGTCTGGTTTTTTTTTTTTAGGTTTTCAAATTTAGTAGAGTGCATGTTTTTTAAAGTATGCCCTTACAGTGTTCTGGATCTTTTGGTTGTCTGTTGTGATGTTTTGCCTTTCATCTCTGATTTTGTTTATTTGGATTTGATCTTTCCTTCTTTCAGTTAACTGGGCTAAGGGCCTGTCTGTCTTGTTTAGCTTTTTCAATGAACCAGCTCTTAGATTCATTGATTCTTTGTATTGTTTTCTTTGTTTCTATTTCATTAATTTCTGCTCTGATTTTTGTTATTTCTTCTCATCTGCTGGGTTTATGTCCCAGAGGTTTTGTTATGTTGCATTAATCCTTTTTGTTTAGTTCTGGGAATATTTTTATTTCTTTCTTAATTTCTTCTTTGACCCATTCATCTTTCAGAAGTGTGTTGTTTAATCTCCAGGAGTGTGTGTAGTTACTAGGGCTTCTTTTGATGTTGATTTTAAGCTTTGTTGCCTTTTTGGTCTGATAAAATGCAAGGAATTATTTCAATTTGTTTTATTTGTTGAGGTTTGTTTTGTGCCCAAGTGTGTGGTCAGTTTTAGAGAAAGTTCCATGGGGTGCCAAATAGAAAGTGTATTCCTTTGTGTTTGGGTGGAATGTTTGGTCGATGCCTGTTTGATCCTTTTGGTGTATTGGTATCATTTAATTCAGAGGTCTCTCTGTTTATTCTTTGTCTAGTTAATCTGTCTAATGGCGATAGTGGGGTACTGAAGTCCCTTACTATTAGTGAGTTCGGGTTAATCTGTGTCCTAAAGTTCTGTAGTACTGTTTTTATGAAGTTGGGTGAACCAGAGTTTGGTGAATATATGTTCATGACTGTAATATCTTCTTAGTCAATTGTTCCTTTGATCATAATGAAGTGACCCTCTTTATCTCTTCTGATTAGTTTTAATTTGAAGTCTATTTTGTCGGATATTAGAATTGCAACTCCTGTTTGTTTCTTAGTGCCATTTTCTTGGAATATTCTTTTCCATTCTTTCACCTTAAGGTAGTGCCTGTCCTTGCAGGTAAGGTGAGTTTCTTGTGGACAACAAAAGGGTGGATTTTGCTACTTAATTCATTCAACTAGCCTGTGTCTTTTGACTGGGGAGTTCAGTCCATTGATGTTTATAGTTATTATTGAAAGATGGATTTTGGTTGCCATCATTTTAATTTCTGTTTGCATTCAGGGTCTAAGTTTGTGTTTCCAGAATTATACCTTCATTTAGTTTCTTTCTGTTGCCCCTTGGGTATAGCTGTCACTTTTTTCCTTTTTTTTTTTTTCTCTCTCTCTCTTGGTCTTTTTCTGACAAGGTCTTTCTGTAGCCCCAGATGGCCTGGAACTTCCTATGTAGACCAGGCTGGCCTTAAATCCACAGAAATCCATCTGCCTCTGCCTCTGCCTCCTGAGTGCTGGGATTAAAGGTGTGTGCCACCATGCCTGGCTCCTTTTTCCATTCCTTGTATTGCTTCAAGTATTCTCTGAAGGGCTGGTTTTGTGGATATGTATTCTTTCATCCTATTTGTGTTGTGGAAGACTTCTTTCCCCTTCAACGTTATAATGGGCATTTTTGCTGGGTAAAGTGTTCTGGGTTGGCATTTATGGTCATTTAGAACTGGGAATACTTTAGTCCAGGGCCTTTAGACTTTCATAGCTTGCATTGGTAAGTCAACTGTAAGTCTGATGGATTTTCTTTTATAAATGACTTGTTTTTCTTTTGCAACTTTCAGTATTCTCTCTTTATTCTGCACATTTAGTGTTTTTACTATGATATGCCATGGGGAATGTCTTTTATGGTCCTGTCTATTTGATGTTCTATGTGCTTCTTGTATTTATGAGTATGCTTTTCTTATTTTTGGGAAATTTTCTCCTACAATCCTGTTGAAGATCTGGTTAATACCATTAACCTGAAATTCTTCTCCTTCCTCTATGCCTATGATGAGTAAATTTGGTCTTTTCATGGTGTCCCACATTTCCTGCATATTCTATTCTTGTGTTTATAAGTTTTTTTCCAGAATGTTTGCTTGGGCCTTCAATTCTTCAACTTTATGTTCGGTCTTGATATTCTGTTTCCATTTCATTCATTCTATTGGTGAGGTTTTCTCCTGTTCTTTTAAATTGTCTTATTGAGTATTTCACTTCCTTCTTCTTTTCAGCCTGAGTTTTCTTCAATATCTCTATCTTTTTATGAATTCAGTCAGAAGTTCATCCTGATCTTCTTTTAGTACTTTGATTTGTTTGTGTGTTCTTTAAGTTTACTGAATTCTTTGATCATGTTTATGATTGTTCCTTTAAATTCTGTGCCCTGGATTATCTTGAGGGGTTTCTCATTGTAGAACGTTTCTATAGGATTGGTGGTGTCTGGTGGGAACATATTATTTTGGTTTTCCATATTATTATTTTTCCATTGTGATTTTGGCATGTGAATTTCTTTGGGGGTTTTTGTTTTGTTTTCTTTTCTTTTATTTTTTTTTAAGGGGAGAGAAGCCTGGTCCTGAAGTAGTGGGAGGAGCCACACGTGGTCTTAATGCAGGAGGTTGGGCACAGCATGATTTTGGAAGCTCACCACCATGTAGAGGCCAGATCAAAGCACTCTCAGGCCTATTAAACTTCTTTTTATCAGAAAAAATTTCCTAAATTATGCCAAATAGCTATCCCCTCTCCTGGTAATGTTCCTATAAGGACATGGATAAGCATTGTTATGCAGGAATTATTTATCTCTCCTCTTTCTCTCCCTGTCTAAGCCTCCCTCTTCCCTCCCCATGTAATGTACCTCTATTTCCCCCATGGAGAGTTGGGGGTGGGGAAGAAAGATATATAATGCTTACCTGGTATTTAAAAATAAAAAGAGGAAAACATATTAGTTCAAAAACCTACTGAAAAATTACACATATACTATTCTACATGAGTCCATGTGTATAGCTGAAGGCTAGATAATAAGAAATGTGCCAGACAGGAGGAACCTCCCCTTGAATTGTTGATCAGGATAGTCCAAGAGACTCCCAAAATTACTTAGGCTATTGCCACAGCTCTTGATTGCCTCTCAGAACTTGAAGGTAAGACCCTATTGCTGAAGACAGGGCATACTTTGGACACAGAATTTGGAGCACTGGAGCTGGAAATGACCTGTAAGGAAAGCCACCTCCCTGAAGGCTAGCTTTCATAGTTCTGGAGAGCACTATGCAAGCTGCTAAGGGAGAACATCAATTGATAGTCCAACCTCAGATTTAAGGCATAATAACCACATCAATGACCAACACAGCAAACTATATTGGGGCAATAGTGGCACTTTTATCTTGGGGGTAGTCAATAGCTACCTAATTGGACTTCAAGCCCACTCAATGGAAGGGAACTCTTGTGTGGCACTGTAAATATAGCCAAATACACATAGCTGGAGAGGTCATAGATTGTAAGAGCCAGGGAGGAGGTGCATGACTATATGGAAACAGAGTCTTACAGGCTCCTCGAACCTTGCTCATATGAACTTACAGCAGTGGTGTTAGGCATGCACAAGACTGATGCAGACTCAAGCAGAGAAAGGCCCAGCACAGAGCTGTGGAAATGAGCAGCAGGCCCCAGTCTTAGCTGAAGAACTATTGGGTAGCTGATTACTACTGGGTGAGGAAGACCTGATCTCATTAAAGCGAGTGACTCTAGATAGGCTGACTAGACCCCAATGGATGAACATGCACTGAAGGACATCTGAGGACACTAATTTGACTCGATAGGCAGTAACATAAATGACAGAATGCATGACATCCAGTGTGTGTGTGGAGGGGGCTATGGGAGAGTGTCATTGGGGAAGGAAGTATAAAGGTGATTAAGATATGTATGAAATTCACAAAAATACAATAAAAATGTATGAAAGAATTGTTATACAGCATATGGATATAAATGAGTATTTTAGAAATGAAGTTTTGTTTGTAAAAAGAAGTCTTCATAACATGCAGTTATGAAAATTCATCGTCTGTGTCCTCTCCCTCTTGAGCGCTCTTCTGGTTACTTTGAAATCTGCTCTATTTATTGTATACTAGCTGCTGATTTTCATTTTGTAAGCAAGCCAAATATTTTTTCTTTGAAAGATTTATATATTAGTCAGCATTGGTACCAGGCCACAAACTACTTTTCAAAACCACACCCTGGAATATACATAAAATGACCACATTTGTCTGTTCTTCATAGTTTGCTACTATACCATTTTAACAGGTTGCCAAGTTATAAACAGAATCAAACTATGTTTCCCACAGCACTTGCTCCTCAGGAATTAAATCAGCCCATTGACAGTGTAGGATGCTATATTTATGATTTGAACTTGCTCTTCCCATCTATTTGTTGTTTGTCAAAATAAATGGAGAAAAAGTGAGAATTAGGAATATGAATATATGTGTATATATATGTGTATATCTGTAGGCAAAACAGGAATGGAGCTCCTATCAAGTAAACACATAGATGTATAAAGGTAGATCTGAGACCCAGGCTGTGTATGCTCAGATTGTAGCTCAGCATAGGTTAGGGCAAATATAAATTTCAAGAGATGTCTGTACCATTTTTATTAGAAGATTTACTTTAGAAAACAAAATTTCAATTGTTTTCTCCCTCTCTCTCTTTACAATGTATGAAAGGCTTTAGAAAGGCTCTTGCCAGATTTATGACCCAGGGCCTTTCTGCACTGAGAGCCATGTCTTTGAAATGTAGACACCAAAGAAGATAGTCCCATCTTCCAGCATCTGTGGGAGAATGGAAATCTAACATTGATGGGTATCTGTCCAAACTTCACCCTGCCAATCAGATATGAGAAGGTTTTTTTTTTCTTCTGTATAACCCAGTTAGCTATCATGGATGGTCACCCCAGTGACCTGGTGAAGCTAGGATGAGCCATGTATGACAAATGATGCCTCCCGGTCCTCTTACTTGAGGAGCAGTTGCTGTTTATCCTAGGGACATGTACCTAGTGGTTTATACCTGCTTGGATAAATAAAAGGGTGAGTTATAATATAGCATTTTGCCTGTGGTATACATCTTAGCCCTCTTTGATGATGATTCAATATCCATTATTTTTGTTGGGGGACTTTTCTTTCTGTATATGTGGTATATGTTTGTGTGTATATGTGTGTGTGTGTGTGTGTGTGTGTCTGTGTGTATGTTCACCCTTGTGTACATTTGTGGAGGCCAGAGGGCAACATTGGGTGTTTTTCTGTATAACTCCCTGCCTAAACTTTTTTGGCATTTTTATTGAATTTTTTAGATTTCCATACAATATAATTTGATGACATTTATATCCCCTCTCCCATCCACACGTCCTCACACTGTCCCCCCCAACTCACTTCAATATACTCTCTCTGTATAATAAAGCCTATAGAGTCTAACTTGAATCCCCAAATATTCTCCAGTGTGGGTTCTTACACTGGAGCTTGCATAGGACTTGAGTATAATGACACCATTGCTGTGAGTTCATATAAGTAACTGACCAGCTGTCTGGAGAACTCTGCCTCCCCATGGTCTTACAATTTTTCCACCACCCCCTCCACAATGATTTCTAAGTCCTGAGCTCCAGAAGCCTGATAGAGGCATCCCACTCAGAGATAAGCATTCTGTAGCCCCTTCCTTCCTGCACATTAGAAAGCCGTGTTTCTGTGTCAATCACCATCTGCTACATAAGGAAACTTTTTAGAGTTAAAAGATGCATTAATCTTCAACAGTGCATGAGCACCTGATCCAACACAATCCATTCCGATCATCCCTCTTGGGATTGGGAGTCCATATTATTCAGTTACATCTCACAGGAGGGGGCCCACAGCTCCAGATCACAGGAGGGGAACCACAGCTCCAGCTCACAGGAGGGGATCACAACTCTAGCTCACAGGAGGGGAACCCCAGCCCCAACTCACAGGAGAGGACCACAGCTCCAGCTCACTGGAGAGGACCACAGCCCCAGCTCACTGGAGAGGACCACAGCCCCAGCCCACAGAAAAGGACCATAGCTCCAGCTCATGGGAAGGAACCACAACTCCAGCTCACAGGAGGGGACCACAGCTCCGGCTCAGGGGAGGGGACCACAGTTCTGGCTCACAGGAGGGGAATCACCGCTCCAGCTCACAGGAAAAACCACAGCTCCAGCTCTCAAGAGAGGACCATAGCTCCAACTCATGAGAAGGGACCATGACTCCAGCTCACAGGAGGGGACCGAAGCTCCAGTTCTTTCTTTCCTTAAGTTCTCAGGCTCTCAAACAGCGTTTTTCTCTGCATATATATAAGCACACTCATGTTCTGCAATGCCCACAGAGGTCAGAAGAGGGCGTTGGATCCCTTGGAACAAAGCTACTTCATTTGACTGGCCAAAATTTTGTTCCTCTGCTCATAATCTCCCAGATACAGTCAGGATAGAGGGGATAGGCCCAAGATGGCTGGGCGCCTGTGTTCTGCCCCTGCCCATCTCGCAGATTCCCACTCATTTCTCTGCTGCTGAGCTGCACCTGCTAGTAGTATGCTCCAGACTCTCAGGGTCGGCCCTGCTGGCGGAATGCCACAATGACCATGCTGGAGAATCTCATGAAGGCCTTTGAGTCACTCAATCATTCCAGCAGCAGCAGGATCTGCCTTGTTTTTTGACACAAGTTCTCTTGCTGAACTTGGAGCTGCCTGTTTCTATTAGTCTAGTTGGCCAGTCAGCCCCCAGGATACACCTGTCTTTGGCTCCCAATAATGTAGTTATAAACATGTGCCACCATGCCCAGCTTTTATGGGGGAGCTGGAGCTGCAGGTCTGAACTCAGATCTTCATGCTTGTGTAGAAGTTACTTTACATACCAAGTCATCTTCTGAGACCCCAGATTTTGGTTTTAATTGTATCACCCCAACACTTCCTTGATATGTGAGGTGAGGAGGTCTCTAAATCTCTTTACATCTTCCTTCCCTCACCTGCTAGTTATGAACAATAGTATTTACTGCTATCATTGTTTCTTGGATTATTGTGAGGAATAAATGATCAATACATGCAAAGTGTCAGAGACAGATACTAGTGAGTACTTTATTATTAAGTACAATGATTATTACTGTAAATAGAAATTGTAAACATTGGCTGATGTTATTGTAAAAAGGGAATTTTTTGTTGTTTTAAATTCTGGTTCCTTCTCCACTACAGTATACTGTCATAAGGACTCCAAGAGCAAATTTAAAGTAAATTAAGACAAGGAGTCCACTAGGCCAGTGAGATAGTACAGTGAATAAAGGTGCTTGTTACAGAACATGACAGCCTAAGTTTCATCCCAGGAACTCACATGGAAAAACAGAATTGACTTCTACAAGTTGTCTTCTGACCTCCATATGCCATTGTGTGTGCAGGCAGAGAGAGAGAGAAAGAGAGAGAGAGAGAGACTCTAAATGAATAATTAAATGTATACATATACAGAGAGAGAGAAACAGAGACAGAGACAGGGACAGACACACTCTAAATGAATAAATCATTTTATTTAAAAAGATGGTGAATGCCACGAGGCACCTTTCTTGCCATTTTTGTGCAGCTGTCGGGAAGTCACAGGATGTATATTTGAGTGTGGACTTTCCAGTACAGCTGTAATGGGGGGGGGCACCCACTCTTCTTTAAATAACCCCTTACCCTATGCTGTGTTAGCAAGCTCAATAAACTCACTAGGATTAAAAAAAAAAAAGAACAAAGGTAATGGAAACCTTCATTTTTCCACCAAAGTTGACCCCATGTTGTCAAATCCTTTGGTCTTGGATTTCTTATTCATATTTTACCCCTTTAAGCTCATATAGAAATAAAACCCGCCTCAAGTTATTTTTGGAAAAGTGTGTTAAAAATTTCCTCTCTTTGGAATGATTTTTAAAAAGTAATAAAAATGGGGAATCCATCTGAAAGATACAGAATCTCAGCTCAAATTCTACTGTCTATGTGAAAATTATGGAGTTAAATAGGAAATATGCAAACTTTTTTGATGTGTAATTTCTTTCTTACTGTCTTTGTGGCTCATGAAATCCTCATCTGTGCCTTGATGCATGAGGCCTGTGTCATACGGCTTCTTACTTCTTTATCCTGAGCCTCTACTGTTATCCTTCTGCTTACCAAAAGGAAGTCATACCCAGATTCTTCAGGTTCCTCCAGCAGCCAAGCTTGCTCTCATTTCAGGGCCTTTGCACTCCCTTCTCTTCCTGGAAGGCTTTTCTCAGATTTTTGCATTGCTGGCACTTTCGGTTTGTTCAGATGGCAAATAAAGTAACCCCTTCTCATGTTTCTCCTAAACCTCCGCCGTTGTCTTTAGCATGTGTTCTATGTTTTGTAGCTCTACTAAAATATGAAATTCTTATCTATATTTACTAAACCTGTGTTTGCTAAAAATAAGATTCATGAGCACCTGGGGATGCTTTCCTGAATTGGTTCTTCCTTACTCAGTACCGAGGACATAGTTCTGTTGCAATAAGTATTGTATGAATGAGTGAATGGAGAAGATGAACTAGTTGCGTTGGCTGTTCCTCCATTGATCTAACAGATATTGGTTGTGTAGCTTTACTATGAGTGATGAAAAGCGCTTTGAAGATGTAGCATAGAACTACAAGGAAAACTTAGGAAGTGAAAATATCAAAAGAGGAAAATATCAAGAGAGGAAAAGGCTGTGTATTAAGCATCATGACAGGTATTTTTACAGAAATTATTTCACCTGAATTGTACTCAAGAATAATTCATTATTGTTATATTCATCTTTATATAGAAAGAAAAGAGGCTCATAAATAATTGGCATATAATCACCCAGCTAGGATGTGAATAGAACAGAATTCCAATTTATACCAGTCTAACTCAAAATCTTTCTTTGCATTAGACTAAAAATAAGAACATTTTCTCATCTGTGCAAAACTGTCAGAGATCTTAGACTTTGCTGTATAGAACTTGTAAACTAGCAAGTTAACTGCCAGTCATGAACACTGACTGGTCCCATAATATCTTTGGGTCAGAGACAACGAACTTTTTATTTTTAATTTAGTGTGTATGAGTGTATTGCCTGCATGTATATAAATGTACCCATGTTATGCAATTCCCATGGAAGTCAGAAGAGGATGCAGGATTCCCCTGGAACTGGAGTTATAGACAGTTGTTATCTACCATGTGGGTGCTGGGCATTGAACCTGGGTCTTCTGGAGGAACAGACAGTGCTCTTAACCACTGAGCCATCTCTCCAGGCCCATAAACTTTATTTCATTCAGTAGAATATTCTCTTCTTGTTTCTCACAATTTAGTAATTTAGAGACTATTACTGAGAAACGAACTTTTAAAACATCTTAACCACTAGGAAATCTCCAGAATCCTAAATAATCCCCAGGTGACTGGAGCTTACACAATACTTTTTTTTGTTTTCTTTTTTTTAGTAATGCCTCATCTGAAATATGTGAGAAATGGGAAATGGAAAAAGAGGTGAAGAATCATAAAGTAGGAAAACATAGCTTTTGTTGTTTTAAAGATGAATCTATTCCTTTCTTAAGTGAGATTTGCCTTGGGTTTGTGATGGTTTTTAAAATGCTCTGGAGCAGCTCCATTTGAATGAATTGGGGTAGTGTTTCTCTGGGACTTCTTGCTGCCTTTGCATATGTGTGAGTCATGCAGGTGCTGCTGTTCCTTACATCTTAAGCTCAGTTTGTATTTTTATTTTCTCTGCCTATTTTCACTCAGTGAGAGACAGTGGTTCCCTGTTTCCTTTTTTGGGAAGTATGTAACTTCTTAGCTTTTCAAACCATTTTGCTTCTAGAGTTGCACTTGAAGTCTTCCCCGGAAGGGGAAGTGACTCATTTCTATACAGTTGAGTGTAGGTGTGTGATGAATATTGCTGTCAGGTAGAAATAGATTGTAATGCTGTATAAATGGAACTGTATAGCTACAAAAAGGAGAAGGATTTCAGTTTTCTTTAGAATTTAATTGAAGGAGACTAACAGAAGCTTGTAAAGGCTGCTTCTAAAGCAGAGTTTTGAGCAAATTAAAAGGTCGTATAAATGTTATGAACTTGCTCATTGTCTAATGTAAGAATGATGTGTTCTTTGAGATGCTTTCCCTCTAAAACAATGACTTGGATTATTTATATAAGCTGGAGCGGGATGGTGAGGTGGGTGCAGAAGAGGCCTGATGTGGAGGATCACCTCCACCAGTTTTAAGGCTTCTGACTTGTTAATTCATGGAAATCGCCAATCTTCTGTGTTTTTCAGATCGTTGCAGTATAAAGAAATATGGAAATCAGTTGTACGGTTATCTGCCTCTGCAGACTTCATTATATTCGAAATATAATGGCATTATCTTTTGGAGACTAAGTTGTAAATACCACATTGTCCTGTAGAGCGGCTCCATACTGAGGGATGAGAACAATTTTTCCTGCTGTGGTAAAGCTGATGTCAATACTTTTAGGCACAATTTCCAGAGTGATGGAGCTCATTAAATTTGAAGGCTGGTAATATGTAGAAGATATTTGGTTAATTAGTAATTGGTTAACTAAAATTTTCTTTTACTAATAAAGTCAAATTTCATGATTTATGAGAGTACCTGAGCAATTCCTTATATTAATGTGCACTTAATGAAGTTTCACAGAAATAGGTAAGTTAAAAACAGAGAGGTGATGCTATTAAATTAAAAATTCTTCCTTGAGGTATGATTGTATAGCTGTTCATATTTTATTCTTTGCAAATTCAAAGGAAAAAAATTCACTCACCTTGATTTTTAATAATCTCTCAAATTTTTAGCATTTTATTGTGATCATTGCTTTAATGTCCAATATAATATTATAGAACTTCTTTGGATTTTCAAAACCTAATCAAGTACCTGTTGAGAACAAAATACTGAAGAAGAGAAAATAGAGAAAAGTGAATAGGAATATGTGGTTGATTTAGAATAAATTATGGTGAACACTATTTACAATATACAATATTCTATCAATATTTTCTATGTAATCTCTCTCAATCACAATTAAAAAGAGTGTGTGTTAGTGGACAACAAAGAAAGAAATATAAGAATTTAGCTGGGTGGAATGTAAACTGTAAGTGAGAAAGGAGATGTGTCAATAAAAGGATGATAGAGGTAGAAGGTTGATTTCCATAAACCCCAAATAACATAAAGGTAATACTTCAGTGTGCAAGACCAAGTCTGAATCAGCTTAGATCTCATGATAATAAGCCTAGATTGATAAGACAACTCATGTATAGAATATTTTAAAGCTTACTGAATACTCAGTGTTTTTCAAACACAATCATAGACAAGTACTGTATGACATTTGCCCTCAGATGGAGTGTAGTGTGGGAAACAGCAGAGTGATACCGTGAAGTTCAGCCTTGGCCTTGCTCTTCAGCCCATCCTGCTGTCAGGTCTCAACCTTGGAAGTTTTGAGAGCAAGACTCCACATTGTTTCTGAAGTCACTTAACTTCTGTGTGAAAATGAGGCTAGCATCGTATCTAATA
>NW_008356049.1:14228-43477 GCF_000622305.1 Nannospalax galili
GGAGTTGTAGACAGTTGTTAGCTGCCATGTGGGTGCTGGGATTCAAACCTGGGTCTTCTGCAAGAACAATCAATGTTCTTAACTGCTGAGCCATCTCTCCAGCCCCCTTTGTGGGAAAATTTTAAACGCAAATTTTCTTTTTTATAGAGAGAACTATTTGGATTATTTCTTCCTTAGTGAATGTTTGTAACTTTTGTTGTTCAAAGAATTTGTCTATTTTGTCGAAATCATTGGAATAGAACTGTTCATTCTATTCTTGTATTTTCCTTTCAAAATTCTTAGTCTCTAAAATAATGCCACATTCTTCACCAATATCTTTTTTTGTTGTTTAAATTTTTCAGAGATTTTATACATTTCATACACTAGTTCTTAATAAAATTTAGACCCCCCCACACACACATGCCCCCACGCCACCACCTCCCACCAGACCTCATGTATTCCACAATACATGTTAAGTCATAACCAGTCAAGTATTTGTATCCAGATGTCCTTCAGTGCAAATTCATCCACTGGAGTCTAGTCAGCCTATCTAGAGATTGTAAGTAAGGTCTATTCTACCTCACCCAGTAGTAATCAGTGTCCAATAATTCCCAGACTAGGGCTGTCCCATCATCCATTTCCCTCACTCCACTCTGAGCTCTTGTCTGATTGAGTTGACATGGGTCCTGTGCTTGATGCCATCATTGCCACAAGTTCACATGTGCAAGCTTCCAGGGCCCTGAAAACCTCTGCTTCACTATGTTCATGAACCGGCCTTGGCTCTTAAAATATTTCTGCCCCCTCTCGCAATGGTCCCTGAACAGAGAGTGGGTGAGGTTTAATATGGGAGTTCTGACCAGCGACACATACTCGGCAGTCTCTTATTCTTTAAAACTTGCCTAGTTGTGGCATTCTGTGTGCATTGCACTCTGTTGCATAAGGAAGCTTCACTGGTGAGTGTTGAGAGATGCACTAGTTTTCTCTCTACTCTGCTTTCAACTATGTTTCATGAGTCTTAGTTGTAGAGATTCAACTGTAATGTGTCACCTAGGGCTGGACATTTCTCAGGTATATATTCTGTGTGTCTGACCAGTTGTGAGATTCTGCATTAGCTTCCATCTGTTGCAAAAAGAAGCTTCTTTGATGAATGGTATATGCTATACTTTTCTGTAAATCCATAGTTAGCATATGGTAAGAAATTTCATTTGTCTAGAGATACGACAGAGATGGGGTCTTATCTAGGATCTATGACATTTCCAGCCATATGTATTTTACTGTATTTACAGTGCCACCCATGAGTTCATTCCCATTGAGAAGGCTTTAATTCCAATTAGATGGTTGTTGATTACTCCCCAGATAACAGTGCCACTACTGCACCAATAGGGGTAGTTTGCTATGCCAGTCTTTATGGTTATTGAGCTTTAAGACTAGGTTGGACCATTGATTGATTTTTCTCCTTTAGCGGTTTTCATACTATCTTTTAGAGCTGAGAGCTAAACTTAAGGCAGAAGGCTTCCAGGTTAGTTCCTCCTCCATTGCTCCAAGTCTTACATCCAAAGTATATCCTATCTTCAGCAGTAGGGTCTTATCTTCCAGTTCTGGGAGATAACCAAGAGCTCTGGCAATAGCCTGTGTTATTTTGGTAGTCTCTTGGACCACTCTGACCAACCACCTGAAGGGAAGTCACTCCTGTCTGGCACTGTGCTCCTTGCCATACAGCCCCCAGGTATACATGTGCACTAATGTTCAGACATCATATGTGCATTTTTCAGGGGGTTTCAGAGACAACACATTTCCCTCTGGTTTCCCTAGCCTACCATGATCCATTCTTCTCGGCTGTTTCTCCCCCCTCTGACATCCTTCCTCCCTCCCCAGTCCAAGAGCCCCCATTGTTCCCACCCTTCCCCCAATAACGATAGCCTCCTGCCATCCCCCTCTTCTGAGTTCCCTCCTCCCCCACTATGGTCCCCTGCATGTCCCTCCCTCCTCCCCTCCCAGTCCAACACTCCCATTTTCCCCACCTCTTTGTAACATCTGTTCCCTACTATACCCCTCTTTGGGGTTCTTTCTTTTCCTTTACCTCCATGCTTCCTTTCCATTTTTCTGACTCCTGGTGTGACATCAGAATATACACTCACATATAAGGACTGGTGCTGTAGTCCATAAATGAGAAAGAACATATGCCACTTGATTTTTTGCATTTGTGTTGCTTTCCTTAGTATAACAGTCTCTAGTTCCATCCATTTAACTTCAACCTTCATAATTTCATCTTTTCTTATTGATGAGTAGAACTCCATTGTGTAAATGTACCATATTTTCATTATCCATTCATCAGTTGAGGGACATTTAGGTCGTTTCCATTTCTTAGCTATTGCAAAGTGAGCAGCAACAAATATGGGTATACAGGTATCTCTACAGTAGGATGGATCCTTTGGGTATATGCCAAGGAGTGGAATAACTGGATCATATGGTAGATTCACTTTTAGCTTTTTGAGAGTTCTCCACACTGCTTTCCATAGTGGTTGCACAAATTTGCATTCCCACCAGTAGTGAATGAATGTTCCCCTTTCTCCATTCTTGCTGATATTTAGTATCTTTTGTTCTTTTGATTGTAGCCAATCTGACTGGGGTAAGATGGAATCTAAAAGTGGCTTTTAGCTGCATTTCTCTAATTATGAAGGGTGTCGAGCACTTAAAACTATTTTTTAAAATATTTTATTTAGTATTTTTATTTCATGTGTATGAGTGTTATGCCTGCATGTAAGTAAGTGCACCCGTGTCATGCAATGCCCGTGGAGGACAGAAGAGGCTGTCAGATACAAATATTTTATTTATTATTATTATTTGGTCTTTTTGAGGTAGGGTCTCCCAGCTGTCCTGGAACTCACTTTGTAGACCAGGCTGGCCTTGAACTCACAGAGATCCGCCTGCCTCTGCCTCCTGAGTGCTGGGATTAAAGGAATGCACCACCACGCCTGGCTATTATTATTTTTTAAATGTATGAGTGTTATGCCTGCATGTAGGTAAGTGCACCTGTGTTGTGCAATGCTTGCGGAGGACAGACTAGGCTGTTGGATTCCTTAGAACTGGAGTTACGGACAGTTGTTAGCTGCCATGTGGGTGCTGGAATTTGAACCCAGGTCTTTTGCAAGAACAATCAGTGTTCTTAACCACTGAGCCATCTCTCCAACCCAGAGTTTTGAGCACTTTTAAAGGTGTTTCTTAGTCATTTTTATTAATTCATTTGAGAACTCTCTGTTAGGTCTATAGGCCATCTTTTTATTGGGCCTCTCATTTTTTTGTTTCTTTGTTTTTAGAATTCTTTGTATATTCTGGATATTAATCCTCTATTGGATGTGTAGCTGGTAAAGATTTTCCTCCACTCAGTGGGTTTCCTTTCACTTCCTTGGTTGTTTCTTTTGGTGTACAGAACTGTTGTAGCTTAATGAAATCTCACTTATTGATTGGTGACCTTAATGTCTGCCTGATGTCTGATTTAGAAAGTCCTTTCCTATACCTATATCTTGGAGGGTACTGTTTATGTTTTCTTCTAGCAGTTTCAGAGTTTCAGGTTTTATGTTATGATCTTTGCTCCATTTGGAGTTGACTTTTGTGCAAGGTGAAAGATAAGGGTCCATTTTCATTCTTCTACAGGTGGAGATCCAGTTTTGCCAGCACCATTTGTTGAAGATGCTGTCTTTCCTCCACTGTGTGTTCTTTGTCAAATATCATGTGGCTAAAATTGCATGTACTCATGTTTGGGTCCTCTATTATGTTCCATTGACCTACATGTCTATTTTTGTGTCAGTACCACGCTGTTTTTATGACTATAGCTCTGTAATACAATCTGAGATCTGGTATGATGATCCCCCAACGTTATTTTTTCTCAAGATTGCCTTGACTATCTGGGGTCTTTGGTGATTCCATATGAATTTTATCTAGCTCTGTGAAGAATGTCATGGGTATTTTGATTGGCATTGCATTGAACTTATAAATTGCTTTTAGTAAGATGGTCATTTTCTGCCAATCCTTGAACATGGTAAGTCTTTCCACCTCCTAATGTCTTCCTTTATCTCTTTCTTTAAGGATTTAAAATTTTAATTATAGAGATCTTTAATGTCTTTGGTTAGGTTTATTCCTAAATATTTTTTTGAGGTTGTTGTGAATAGTGGGGCTTCTTGAATGCTTTTTCTGATTGCTTGTTATTGGTATAGAGAAAGGCTATTGAAGTCACCTAGTATTACTGAGTTGGGGCTAATCTGTGTTTATAGTCCTGGAGTACGATTTTTATGCAATTGAGTGCACCAGAAGTTAGTGCACATATGTTCATGATTGCAATATCCTCTTGATTGATTGTTCCTTTGATTAGAATGAAATGACCCTCTTTATCTCTTCTGATTAGTTTTGTCAGATATTAGAATTGCAACACCTACTTGCTTCTTAGAGTCATTCGCTTGTTTTTTTTTTTTTCTTTTCTTTTCTTTTCCATCCTTTTACCCTAAGGTAGTGTCTATCCTTGAAGTTGAGATGATTTTCTTGAAAACAACAAAAAGATGGATTTTGTTTCTTGATCCATCCCACTAGCCTGTGTCTTTTGACAGGGGAGTTGAGGCCATCGATGTTTAGTGTTATTCTTGAAAGATGTGTATTGGATACTCTCATTCAAACTTCTTTGTGTTTGTGGCCCTAATTTGTATTTCTGTTGTGATACCTTTCTTTTTTTTTCCTTCCTGTAACCTCTTGGGTATATGCATTCCTATTTTCAGTGCTTTGTATTGCTTTGAGTATTCTCTGTAAGGCTGGTTTGATGGACATGAATCTTTCAGGCCTATTCATGTTATGTAAAAATTTCCATTCCCTTGGACTGTGGTAATTTTGTTGGATAAAGTATTTGGGGTTGATATCCATGGTCACTTAGAACTGGAAATACTTTGGTCCAGTCTCTCTGGATTTCATAGTTTGCATTGAAAAGTCAGCTATGGTTCTGATGGGTTTTGCTTTATATGTAACTTGTTTTTCTCTAGCAACTTTCAGTACGCTCTCTTTGTTCTGTACATTTAATATTTTTACTGTGATATGCCATGGGGAGTTTCTGTTCTGGCCATGTCTAATTGGTGTTCTGTGTGCTTCTTGAATCTGTATAGGTAAGTCTTTCCTGAATTTAGGGAAGTTTTCTTCTATAATTCTGTTGAAGATCTGGTCAGTGTCATTGACCTGAAATTCTTCTCTTTCCTGTACACCTATTAAGTGTGAATTTGGTCTTCTCATGTTGTCCCACATTTCTTGAGTATTCCATTCCTCTGTCTTTATTTTTTTGATTTTACACAGTCTTTGCTTAAGGAGTCCATATCTTCAACTTTGTCATCCCGTCTTGATATTCTGTTTTCCTTCATTCATTCTGCTTGTGAGGCTTTCTCCTTTTGTTTCCAGTTGGCTTATTGAGTTTTTCAATTCCATGTTCATTTCAGTTTTGGTTTTCTTCAATATTTCTATCTTTTGCGAATTCACTTTTCAAGTCATGGATTTTTTTGATATTTCATTAAGTCACATATTTGTATATTCTTGAGCTTCCATCACAATTTTATGCCTATCCTTTTTGAGATCTTTGAGTTGTCTGTGTTTCTTTAAGTTCTTTGATCATGTTTATCATTGTTTTTTAAATTTTACATCCAGGGGTTCTTCAGGGTGGTTCTCATTGTAGTGCACTTCTGTAGGACTAGTGGGTTTTGTTGGGGACATATCCTCTTGTTTTTTAAAAAATATTATTTGTGTTTTTGTACTGTCATTTGGGCATATGGATGTTCTTTGTGTCCAGTAGGAACTTCTATTCTGCATTTGTTTAACTGAATTTTGGTTCTGCTTATATTGTTTATGTAGCTTGGTTGTTTTTTGCTCAGGTCTGAAGAATAAATTGGTGTGTGTTTCAGGTTCTTTCAGGGTAGTAGGCTGGTGGTGTCAGACAGATCAGGAGCCAGTGGAATCTATGCTAGAGGGTTTAGTTAGTGTGTGTTAGGAAGCTAGTCCAGAGATGTGATGTAGAAGAATTGGATCAGGCCAGGGAAAAAGGCTAGGGGACACCATCGTATGCTTTTGACAAGACATGTTTATAAGATTATAAGTTGCATAAAATCAATATGTACATTATTGACAAGACATGTTTATAAGATTATAAGTTGCATAAAATCAATATGTACATTATAAAGCAAGAATACGGATGAGATGATAAAATACTTATAATCTTTGTATAGTTCTTAGCTATAGAGAACATAATTTCCTGAGCAAGAAAATTTGTATAATAGTAACAGTATCTGTGAGAAATCATCAATCAGAAATAATAACACTTTCTTTTAGGTGTGAGAAAGAAAGTGTTACAAATGTAAGGTGCTGAAGAAGGCAAGCTGATCTGTCAGAAATGAGCTGAGTGTGCATTCGAAGAGCTGCCTTGCAGCACAAACACAACAGGAAAACTGTAGCATGAATAAGGCTAATAATTCTAACATTGTGCATCTGACAAAGCTTCATAGTTATTCTTACAGTCCACAAATCCATTTGTTATGGAAAATTAAGTTTAGCCATTGCTTGGTTACATGAGAACTTTAGAACTTGGTCTCCACTAGATAGAGGTGACATGTGAGGGGAGGATCTTCTCGTTTTTCTGCTGCTGTGATAAAATACCCTGACAGCAATCAACTTTGTGGGAAAGGTTTTATTAAATTTACAATTCCAGGTTATAGTCTGTCATTTCAGGGAAGTCAAAGCAGGAGCTATGAGCAACTTGTCACATCATATCCACAGTCAAGAGCAGAGGGGGATAGATGTAGGCATGCCTAGTGCTCAGCTGGCTATTTCTATCTGTATGTAGTTCAGGGCACAAACTCAGAATGGTGCTCCCCACTTTCAGGCTGGTTCTTCTCTAATTAGTTAAGGAAATCAATACACAATCTGGATAATTCTTCATTTATACTCTCTTCCCAAATCATTGTAGACTGTGCCAAGTTGACAATGAACACTATCACAGATCTTTAACTCTTTTGGGGCATGGAGAAGGTTTTTGTCTCCAAACATGAATATAGGGCTTCACCAGCAAAGGGGTGTGGTGGGTGCAGAGGAGGGGTTGGACCTCAGGCAGCTCAGAGATGGAGAGTATGAGGCTGGGATTTCATATGTTGAGGCTGCATGGTCATGACTAGGCTATTTCTTCTGGAGAGTGTTAAGGAGATGTGGCTTGCTCACAATTGTATTTTGTAGTGGGAGACTGAGTGGCAGCAGTGTAGATGTCAGAAATTAACAGAGATAATAGTATTCAGGGAGCTACTGAAAAAGTGAAGCAGAGATACAGAGATGCCAACTGAAGCATTAGTGCAATTAAATTGTATTTCAAAGTAAAGTCAGTAAAATCATCATTGATGGTGGTTGGATATGAAGGGAGAGAGAAAGTTCTAAGAAGCTGCCTAAGCTTCCTGGCAAACTATGATGCAGCGGGAGAGGTGAATGTAGGAAGAAGAGAAGTTTATGATAAAGAGAGGTGATGAAATTTATACTAAGGAGTTCAAGGGGCTTGGGGGCATGAGGCTAGTGCTGGATCACACTTCAGGGTGTGGGCAAACCTGGGGAGGATAGAGATAGATGAAATGATGGGGCTACGTTGAATCACTGGAAAACGGCATCAGAGTAAGGGGGTGAAAAGTGCCATGGGGGAAAAAGTAGAATGTGGTGAGGAGTATAGAGGATGTTGGGGTTAGGAAAAGGATTTCATTTTTTTAAATTATTTATTTAATAACCACATGATTAGAAGAAGTATTTCATTACAGCATTAACATACTCAATAACAATTTCCAGAGCAAAGATGCATTTCTTTTAAAATTAGCTGTAAATTTTTAGATTTACAGTTGAATTAATAGTTATACAATACTGAACTCAGTATAAATCCTATGAGATATAAAATTGAATGAGGTTTTAACCTTTAAAAAAGATCTCCATTTCATTTTAAAATATACTCTTTCATACAGAAAAATTCATTTTTTAATGCTATGAACACGTAAATGTTTGTACATGTGTCTCTAATCTCTATGTATCTGATTATTACTAGTCACAGTCGGTTACTTTCTGGGATCCTTGGCACCTGAACATGGATATAAAATCATCAGGTAGATTTCAGTGGTAATGTGTTTCACCTCTACTAATTAACATGAAGCAAATTTTTTTGCTCAAATATAACTCATTTTTTTAAATTTGTTGATTTTTTGTGTTTATTTCATACAGAGCATCCCAAACACATTTACTCATCTCTATACACACATTCCAAATGGTAACCTCCCATAGCACCCCCCCACACACACACTTGGAGCCATATACTCTGTAATCCCTATTACTGTCCACTGTGTTTTTGGCACCCCCAGCCATTCTCCAGTGCTTGTCCGTCCGCTGAATTTAGTCAAACTATCTAGAGTTCCTTGTTTAGGAAGATCAGCTCTTCCTCATCTAGCAGTAATCATTTGCCAGTATTCCTTTAGAGAAGATTGGGGTCTGCTGTTCATTTTCGCAGTTCTATGCTGGGTTACTGTCTAGGAGTCTTTTGGGCCACCCTAGCCAACAACTCAAAGGAAGGTATCTCCTGTCTGACACTGTTTCTTGTTATGTAGCTTTTAGCTATACACATGGACTCTTAAAGAATTGTATGGATTCCTTTAATCTTTGGTTATCCTTTCCTTTTGGGTATTTAAGACCATACAGTTGGCACAGATAGACAAATTTATTTTTACTGTTAAGGTCATTTGAGGATCTGTTCCTCAGGGGTAACACGGGCTTGGGAGGAACCCCTGGCTCCTTTCTTTTACCAGTTCCATTTATGTGAAGATAAGTCAAAAATCCTATTTGACCATGGCTGGCTTCTCTTGGAAGCATGGAGGAAATGTTTCCTCTGTGTTGACCCTCCTCTTGTGGACTGGAAACTAGTTCAAGTCCATTTGGTGGGTTTTCCGTGGCCTCCTTGATCAAGAGGACAGGTGATGCACCACAGTTACAGGACATTTTGAGATGCTCATAGTCCCCTTGTGCTTAGTTGACCTAGGAGGGCAAGGAACAAAAACTTTCCTTTATGTCCCTCTGACCAAATTAGTATAGGCCTCAAAGTATGGCTCTTAGACATCCAAGAAGGTTAGATTCACAAGTCAGGTACTTTTAATTACCATGTGCTATGTAGATAAAGCTTGGGCAAAGACCAAACTATCTCAGATAAACCTTGCTAGACATGTATTATATTCCTTGAGCTAGTTGTATGTATAACTTGTCAGTAGGTTGTTTAATTAATATGGTTCTTTCTGTTTTTCTAAAACTAGCTATGCGTTACTTATCTCTCGCATTGTCTAACCCTTCCATCATGGTTTTCCCATTTAAATTTCGCCATTTTTCCCATTTCTCCCTTAGTAATACTGTTCTCCTATGGTCCCACCTCTCTTGAGCACGTTCTTTCCTTTTATCCCCAACGTTCCTTGTATAAGCCTCCCTCAGACCTCCCCTTAAAATAACTCCATTTTTATCCATATCTTCCTTATCAATGTCTGTATCCTACTATCTTCTCTTTCAGATTCTTTCTTTTCCTTTGCCTCCCTGGTTCCTTATCATTATCCTGGTTCCTGTAATTATGCCTGGATATAAACTCACTTATAAGGATTTGGTGCTAGGATCTACATATGAGGGAGAACATACGTCATTTGTCTTTTCTGAGTCTGTGTTACTTCACTTAGTATAACAGTTTCTAGTTCCAATCATTTACCTGCAAATTTTATTGTTTCATTTTTCCTTAGTGCCGAGTACAACTCCATTGTGTAAATGTATCACATTTTCATTATCCATTATCAGTTGGGGGACTTGCTTCCATCTCTTAGTTATTGTGAAAAGAGCAGCAACAAACATGGATGTACAAGTGTCTCTGCAATTGGATGAGTTCCTTGGGTATATGCCAAGGAATGGTTTAACTGGGTCAAATGGTAGGTTCATTTGTAGTTTTTTAAGAGTTCTTCTCACTGCTTTCCATAGGGGTTGACCAAGTTTACAATCCCACCAGCAGTGGGTGAGCATCCCCTTTCCCCACATCTTCTCCAGCATTTGGTAACATTTGTTTTCTTGATCTTAGCCAGTCTGACTGGGGTAAGATGAAATCTTAAACTGTTTTTAATTTGCATTTCCCTAATTAATAATGATGTTGAACACCTTTTAAGATTCTTCTTAGCCATCTGTATTTCTTCTTTTGGGAAGAATCTCCTTAGCCCATCTTTCAATTCGGTTACTTCCTTTCTTGATTCTTTGTTTTTTGAGTTCGTTATATATTCTAGTTGTTAAACTTCTGTCAGATGTGTTGCTGGAGAAGACTTTGTCCCACTCTATGGGTTTTTTCTTCACTTCCTTGATTGCTTCTTTTGATGCACAGAAGCTTTTTAGTTTAATGAGGTCCCACTTGTTGATTCTTGCCCTTGTTTCCTGAGCAATTGATGTCTGGTTTAGAAAATCCTTTCCTACACCTATATCTTGTAGGTTATTGCTAATGTTTTCTTCTATTAGTTTCAGAGTTTCAGGCTTCACATTGAGTGCTTTGATCCATTTGAAGTTGGCTTTTGTGCGAGGTGAAAGGTAGGGGTTTAATCTCATTCTTCTACAGGTAGAGAGCCACGTTTGCCAGCACCATTTGCTAAACATACTGTCTTTCCTCCAGTGAATGTTCTTGCCCCCTTTGTCAAATATCAGGTGGCTGAAATTGCATGTACTCATATTTGGGTCTTCAATTTTGTTCCAGTGATCTACGAGTGTTTTTTTGTGCCAGTACCCTGTTGTTTTTATGACTATAGATCTGTAATACAGTTTAAAGTCTAGCATAGTAATCCCCCCAGCATTGCTCTTAGTGCTCAGGGTTGCTTTGGTTCTCTGAGGTCTTTTGTGCTTCTATATGAATCTTAGGATGTTTTTTCCAACTCTGTGAAGAATTTCAAGGGGATTTTGATTGGTATTGCATTGAATCTATAAATGGCTTTTGGTAGGATGGTCATTTTCACAATATTAATTCTTCCAATCCATGAGCATGGGAGGTCTTTCCATACTTTGATGTCTTCCTCAATCTCTTTAAAGATTTAAAAATTTCATTGTAGAGGTCCTTAATGTCTTTGGTCAAGTTTTTCCAAGATATTTTATTTATTTTTTAGTTTTTGCAGCTATTGTGAAAGGGATTGTTTCCATGTACTCTTCCTCTGATTCCTTGTTATTGGTATATAGAAAGGCTACAGACTTTTGTAGATTAATTTTGTAACCTGCCACTTTACAGAATATGTTAATAATTTCTAGGTGCTTTCTGGTGGAATTTTTCACATCTCTTAGATAAATATCATATCATCTGCAAAAAGGGATAATTTGAAGTCTTCTTTTCCAATTATTACTCCTTTAATTTCCTTCTCTTGTCTTATTGCTCTTGCAAGAGTTTCAAGCAGTATGCTAAAAAGGAGTTGAGATAGTGGACTGCCTTGCCTGGTTCCTAATTTTAATGGGAATGCTTCCAGTTTTTCTCCATTTAGAATGATGTTGGCTGTGGGTTTTTTGTATATGGTTTTTATCATGTTGAGGTATGTTCCCTCCAGTCCAATTCCCTCTAGGACTTTGAACATAAATGCACGTTGAATTTTGTCAAAGGCCTTCTCTGCATCTTTTGAAATGACTATGTGGTTCTTTTCTTTGAGTCCATTTGTATGACATTTATTGACTTACGTATATTGAACCATCCCTGTATCTCTGGAATAAAGCTGACTTGATCAGGGTAGATGATCTTTTCGCTGTGTGTCTGTATGTGGTTTGCAAGTATCTTGTTGACAATTTTTGCATCTATGTTGATTAAGAATATGGGTCTATAGTTTTCTTTTTTGGTTGTATGTTTATCTGGATTTGATATTAGAGTGATGCTGGCTTCATAGAATGAATTTGGAAGTTCTCCCTCTATTTCTATCTTTTTAAATAAATTAAGTAGTATTGGTTATAGATCTTCTTTAAATGTCTGGTAGAATTCTGCTGTAAATCCATCTGGTCCTGTGCTTTTTTCAGTCGGGAGGTTTTGTATTACTGTCTCAATTTCCTTATGTGTTATGGGTCTGTGTAAGCTGTTGATCTCATATTGGTTATATTTTGGTGGTTCCTATGCTTTTAGATAACCATCCATTTCTTTTAGGTTTTCAAATTTAGTAGCATATAGGGTTTTAAAGTATTCCCTTATACTGTTCTGGATCTTTTTGTTGTCTGTTGTGATGTTTCCCCTTCTGTTTCTGATTTTGTTGATTTGGAGGTTCTCTTTCTTTCTTTTGGTTAACTGGGCTACCTGTCTGTCAATCTTGTTTATCTTTCAAAGAACCAGATCTTGGATCCATTGATTCTTTGTATTGTTTTCTCTGTTTCTATTTCATTAATTTCTGCTCTGATTTTTGTTATTTCTTCTTGTCTGCTGGGTTTGGGTTTCATTTGCTGTTGCTTTTCAAGTATCTTGAGTTGTAATGTTAAGTCATTCATTTGTGTTCTTTCTGATTTTTTTAATGTAGGCACTTAGAGCTATAAACTTCCCTGTAAGGACTGCTTTCAACATGTCCCAGAGGTTTTGTTGTGTTGTATTGTCTTTTTCATTTAGTTACAGGAATACTTTTATTTCTTTCTTAATTTCTCCTTTGACCCATTCATCATTCATGTGTGTGTTGTTTAATCTCCATGTGTTCATGTAGTCACTAGGGTTTCTTCTGGTGTTGATTTAAACATTATTGCATTGTGGTCTGATAGACTGCATGAATTATTTCAATCTTTTTGTATTTGTTGAGGTTTGTTTTGTGCCCAGTATATGATTGACTTTGGAGAAAGTTCCATAGGGCCTTGAATAGAAAGTATATTCTTTGGTGCTTGGGTGGAATATTCAGTAGATGTCTGTTAGGCCCATATGATGTATGGTATTGTCTGTTAATTCTCTGTCCTGTTGGCCTGTCTAATGGAGTCAATGGATTACAAGTCCCTGACTATTAATGAGTTGGGATTAATCTTGGTGTTAAAGTCTTGTATTACTATTTTTATGAAGTTGGGTGCACCAGAGTTAGGTGAGTGTATATGTTTATGATTGTGATATCTTTTTGGTCAAGTTTTCCTTTGATCAGAATGAAGTGGCCCTCTTTATCTCTTCTGATTAGTTTTAATTTAAAGTCTATTTTTGTCAGATATTAGAATTGCAATGCCTGCTTTTTTCTTATTACCATTTGCTTGGTATATATTTTTTCCCATCCTTTCACCTTAAGGTAGTGCCTGTCCTTGAAAGTGAGATGAGTTTCTTGTAGACAATGAAAAAATGGATTTTGTTTCTTAATCCATTCAACTAGACTGTGTCTTTTGACTGGGGAGTTCAGTTCAGTCCATTGATATTTAAGGTTATTAATGAGAGATGTGTATTGATTCCTGTCATTTTTATTTCTGTTCACATTCTTGGCATAGCTGTGCATTTCCATAGTTATACCTTCATAAGTTTCTCTTCCTAACCCCTTGGGTATAGTCATTCCTTTCTTCAGCTCTTTGTATTTCTTCAAGAACTTTCTGAAGGGTTGGATTTGCAGACATGAATTCTTTCAGGCTATTTATGTCATGGAAATTTTTTCTTTCCCCTTTGACTATAATAGACATTTTGGCTGGGTTAAGTAATCTGGGTTGGCATCTGTGATCATTTAGAACTGGGAATACTTAGGTCCAGGCTCTTCTGGCTTTCATAGTTTGCACTGAAAATTCAGCTGTAATTCTGATGGGTTTTCCTTTATATGTTCCTTGTTTTTCTTTTGCAGCTTTCAGTATTCTTTCTTTGTTCTGTATGTTTAGAGTTTTTACTATGATATACTGTGGAGAGTTTATTTTCTGGTCTTGTCCATTTGGTATTCTATATATGGTTCTTGTATTTATACAGGCATGTCTTTCTTTAATTTGCGGAAGTTTTCTTCTACAATCCTGTTGAAGGTCTGGTCCATACTATTATCCCGAGATTCTCCTCCTTCCTGTATGCCTATGATTCATAAGTTTTGTCTTTTTATGGTGTCTCACACTTCCTGCATATTCCATTCTCTTGTTTTCTCAAATTTTTTGTAATTTTTTGCTTGAGTGGTCTAGTTTGTCCACTTTGTCTTCCAGTCTTGATAGTCTCTTTTCCATTTCACTCATCCTATAGGTGAGGCTTTCTCCTGTTTATTCTAATTGGCTTACTGAGTGTTTCACTTCCTTCTTCATTTCAGCCTGAGTTTTCTTCAATATTTCTAGCTCTTTTCTGAATTCATTCAGAATTTTATCCCCTTTGATTTCTTTCATTGTGTGTTTTTTGAATTTACTGAATTCTTTTGACATGTTTATAATTGTTCTTTTGAGTTCCATGTCCTGTGTTATCTCTAGGGGATTCTCATTGTACTTCTCTTGAGGACTATTGGTACTTGGTGGGTGTATATTATTTTGGTTTTTCATGTTATTATTTTTTCCTCTGTGACTTGGACATGTAGATTTCTTCTGTAGTTTCTGGTTCTTTTGTGAGACTCAAGCCTTCCTTTATTGAGTTTAGGTCTGCTTCTTTTTGTAAACTTTATGTGCCTTTGTGGTTTACTTGTTGGGCATGAAAAGTTGGTTGGGCTAGACTTGCAGGTTCTCTCTTTTGATTTCACATTGAACTGGCCATATTGCTTTCATCTTGCTGCTCAAGAGTTCCCACAGAGGCCCAATTCAGATGAGGATCAGATGCTCTGCAGGCTTTCTCCTAAGGTCTGGATCCCTCCAGGAAAGATGCTGCCCTCAGGAATTTGGGGGCTGGACTGGCCTGGGAGCACAGCCCAGAAAGATGCTGGCCTCCAGGGATGCAAAGGGAGGTGGGGGTGAGAAGTAGTCCAGGGCTCCTGGGGACTACACAGAGGAATTGGGTTGGTCTGGATGCAGAGGACCAGGAAGCAGTGGGGATTCTGGGCTAAGATGTTGGTCCATGGATCTGAGGTGCCACAACAAGAAATAAGCCAGTCCCTTGCTAGGAGGAGAGATGGGGTGGGGGAGCTGGGAGGGTGAACGAGGCTGGGGGAGTCAAGGTGCAGTGGGTGCATCCAAACTTACTCAGGAAAGCTGCTGGCTCCAGGAAGCTGTGGGGCTGGGCTGCCCAGAGATGCAAAGGAGGTAGGGACTAGAGGGAGGAATTGGGTTGGTCTGGATGCAAAGAATCAGGAAGCAATGGGGAGTTTGGGCCAAGAGGTCAGTTCAGAGGTCTGGGGTGCCAAGACAGGAAATGTGCCAGTCTCCCTGTTAGGAGGAGATATGGGGTGGTGGAGCTGGGAGGGTGAATGAGGCTGGGGGAGTCAAGGCGCAGTGGGTACAGCAGCCAAACTTACCCAGGCAAGCTGCTGGCTCCAGGAAGCTGTCAGGATCTCATTTTTTAAGTTGGGTGGACAAGTAAGCTTCTTGAGAAACAGGAGCAAAGTCAAGGGGACTGGGCATGTGATGCCAGGAAGAGCACTGCAGGCAGCAGAAACCTCAGAACAGACCCCACAGCTAAGAATTGCACCAGGAAAGTGAAGGGGGCTTGAGTGCCTTCTGTGGTTGAGTAAGGGGGGAGGGGAAGGGGAAGTAGGCTCAGAGAGACAACCCTGAGCTGTAGCATGTCATGGGCCTTTTGTGGTCTTTGGCTTTTCCTCTGTGAAATGTGAAAACCTGGAGGAATTTGAGCAAAGTAATGTCATAATCTGATGAGTTTTAGTGGCATCCCTATGGCTGCTGGGATTGGGAGTTCACTGAAGATGGGTCAATAATGCAAGCAACAGACCAGAGGGAGACTATGGCAGCAATCCAAAAGGTGCTTCCAACCCTAGCTCCTGCTGGTCCTGAGCTCATGGCACATGTACTTCCACATCACCTTGGAGTACATTGATCTTCTCTGTGGGTGCCCTTCTCCTTGCTATTTGTCTTTGCCTAGTTACCTAATACTCTTTCAGATTTATCATCAATGAGGCCATTCCTGATCACCTCTCAGCCTGTTAGCCTCCCATTGTTAAAAATCCTCAAGGATTCTAGTATTTTTCCTTCTTTTAACTTGTTTGTAAATACGTGAATGAGGCAACACAATGAAGAATCTATGTTTGACAAAGGCAGAAACATGATTTCCAATACATACCTGCTAGATGAGCTGGGGATGATTGAAAGTGTGGGTGAATGAAACAGTGAGGTGAAAAGGCATCCTGAGCCTCTGACTAAAGTATTCAGTAAATTTGGCTGCTGATTGGAAACTTCAGTGAGGAGAGAGGCAGGGTGATAGAATCAAATGTTGGGAACTTTCATCCTGACCAGTCATCAAAGGTTAAGAGCCCCACTCTTCATTTCTGCAGTCTTAGAAACTACAAAAGAAAGAAAAAGAATTATAATGTGTATCCAATAGTCTTACAAGTCAATAAATGAAAATGCCTTCATCAAGAAAAAGTTATAAGCAGTCACAGAACATCTTTAAACCAAAACTGTTAGTCTTTGAATGCAGGCATTCAACCTTTATTCCAGACTTCTAGAAATGTCTATTCTACATTGTGTGTTAGATTTTCACAAGTCCTATGAGGTACCACTCTAGAACTATAGTCACCAGCTATGTCTTATGATACCATATATAGCTAAACTGTATTAAAATCTATAAAAATATGAAAATAAATGAACCTTAAGGAACAGTAAATAAATCTGAAAAGACTTCTATTTTCTACTCTATATTCAGAAGCGCTCTAGGGTACTTGGCTATGCCTCATAACATTTTCATAACTTTACCACTGGAGGGCTCAATGGGCTTTGAAATGTCTTTTTCAGAAACCAAATTTTATGTTTATATAATAGACTTTGAGACCAAGGTTTTTATCCTCTCTTGAGAAACCTATTTTGGGGGTATGGTTAAGTGCCCAAGCATGTGGTTACTATAGCCAAAAAACTTTTCTTAAATTCTCCCAAAGATGCAAACTCTTGCTATTGCTGCATGTGAAATGAAATCAGATAGATAGGTATGCCAGTGCCTCTATCAGAGAATACAAAGGGATTGAGAGAGTATGAGCACGCTTTTTCTCAGATGTAATGTGCCTATGTGTGCTTGTTTGTGTTCTGGTAACTGTTTGGAAGAGCAGAGGTTTAATGAGGGTTGAGAGATCTGAAACAGCTCAAGGATTGGTTGATAAATCTGGGATGGTCTGATACTTTGGATGTTAAGTGTCCCTCCAAGAACCATGAGCTAAAGGTTTGGAGTTTGGCTCTGGTAAGAGGTGATAGAACCTTTCAGAGGTGAGACCTTATAAGCAGCCTTTAGATGAGGAGAATTCTGAAAGGGATGTGAGACTGCCTCTCTCCCTTTTTCTCATTTTGTCTCCTGGCTCATGATGCAAGTGACTTTTCTCTGCCATGTGCTCCTCCCACAATATATTACTTTTCTACAGGCCAAAAACAGTGGCCATTCAGTCATGGACTAGAAGCTCCAAAACTGAGCCCAAACAAAGCTTTTCTCTTTTTAGGTTAGTATCTGAAGTATTTTGTGATAGGGACAACTGACTAAAATATGAAGGCAGAAATATCTTAAGAAATAATGGAAATGATATAGGTGATCGTTAGGGGACAAGTGTTCATGGTTCATGGACAATTCCAGGAACCCTGTCACATGCTCTGTTATAGGCTGTGATAGTACTTTTTTCCCTGGATATCTTATGTGTACTTGTGAGCCAACTTCTTGAGAGTAGTGTTGAAACATTGATCAAGCAAAGAAATTCAGATATAAGTGACACACTCATCTCATATCTGCATTTTTTTGAGATGCTTATGGTGATGGACGCTGTCATCTCTAAAACTTTGAATCATCAGTGAGTTTCCCTTGTTCTGCTTTCATGCTTAATTTACTACATTTGGTTTGTAGTTTGTTCTTAGTTTTGCTATTGCAGAGAATATAGTGGTGACATGAATATGAATAGTCAGATCTATTTGTCAGCTCTGGTTTTCAGATTAGCTGAACTTCGCTGTGCTGGATAGCTTTAGTTAACTTGACACACCTGGGCAGAGAGAATCTCAACTGAGTAATTTCTTCCATTGGATTGGCCTGTGGCCATGTCTTTGGGGCATTTTATTCATTGTTGAGTGATTTCGGAGGGCCCAGCACACTGTAGGTGGTGTCAACTCTGAGCAGGTGTTTCTGTATTGTGTAAAAAAGCAGACTGAGCACAGGCCAAGGGAGCAAGTCAGTAAGAGGTGTTCCTTCATGGCCTGCCTGCTCCAAGTTTCTTCCCTGAGTTCCTGCCTTGACTTCCCTTGATGATGGACTGTGCTGAAAGCCAAATAAACCCTTTCATCCCCAAGTTGGGTGGGGTCAATGTTTTTATCATAGCACAATTGGATGCAGATTACAGCCATCACCAAGTGGGGTTTAAGCTAAGGCTCAGAGCCAGGGTGAATTTCCAAACAATGTTCTCCATTCTTGGGCTCCATGCTATCTTCCTATGAGTTTGCTCTATGATGCCTTTCACTGAACACAATTCTTCCTACCTCTGCAGATCCCTTAATTTCCCAAAGTAAACCAGAAGAGAGCCTGGAAACAACAAACTAATTTTCAGAGGGGATATCAAGTGTTACTATTAGTAATCTCCTCACAATACTTTATTAATGAATCAGAGAAGCTGCTGAACATTTCCCATGTGCTGAACATTTAATAATTTTCTCTCTTGTGTTCCATTTCAATTTGCTAACAAAATAAAGCGGAACATTTCCCACTCTCCAAAGCTGGTTTTCTTGCTATTGAAGAGCAGCCACAGTCTCTAGCAGGGGCTTTCTTCCAAGAAGGCAGAGGCTAGCAAGGATCTTCACTATAAGACGCCTCACCGCAGCCATGCCCGAGGAACAGGAGCAGTTCCTCATTGACAAGTTAAGAGTTTGTCCTGCCATCATTATTCTGTTCTGGGTAGGGTCTGTGTTCTTCAGACTCATCCCATGTCCCTAATGGCTTGTTTAGCTGATTCTCTCAGGGGATGTTTATGGAGAACCTCATTGTAATCTTAGTTGTGGTGCTTGTTGGTTCTGAAATGTTCAGGGACTGAGAAGTGGCAGACAGTTCTTCCTCCAGACTGTCTATGCCATGGATATCTCTGGAGTCTCTATTTTTGGATTGGTAGAATGCTGCTTTGTCAATCCTTAGAGGATTGTTGGGATTTTGGCTTAAGTGACAGGCTGAAGTGAGATCCTGGAGAGAACTACCATACAAGACAATTAAACTACCTGGGACTATCAATAATACAAAAGTGGTTTAGGCCCCAGCTTCTTAAAACTATATTGTGACCTGTTTTAGTTTGCTTTCTATTGCTAGTATACACATCATAACTAAAAGCAACTTGGGGAAGAAAGGTTTTATTTTACATTACAGGTTATAGTTCATCATCAAGGGAAGCCAGGGTAGGAACTCCAGGACGGAACCTGTAGCTAGAACTGAAGCAGAGATCATGGAGGACTGATGCCTACCGGCTTGTCCCCCTGGCTTGCTCACTTACTTTTGTCATGCAGCTCAGGCCCACCTGCCCAGGAATGGCGCTGCTTACGGTGGGCTGGGTCCTGGTGGAGGAATTCCTCAACTGAGATTCTCTCCTCCCCGATATGTCTATGTTTGTGTCAAGTTGATAAAAACTAACTAGCATATGACCCCTTAACTGTATGTGGGTATTGTGGAAAATTTGGCAACAGTAAAGGTTTCTGAACATATAATGACCAAAGATTAATTCAAAATCAAAAGCAGGATGCATCTGGGATGTTTCCAACAGTGCTAACCTGTGTTGCATCCAATGACTTCACTTGCAGGCTTGGTTCTGAGCATACATGCTTTGCATGGTTCATGCCATCATGCCATATAGTGCCAACGAGTGGTGCCAGAAACATCTCAACTCACATCTAATGTATATTATGAATTGTAGTTTTTAATGTCCATACAAAGCATAGAAACATAATGGTTTAATTGCAGAAGAAGAGTTTTAATATTTTCTACCAGTGTTGCTCAGCATGTACATAAAAGCTAGTCAATCTTTGGGTTACAATGTTTGATTTTAAAACTTTTTCTTCAAGTTGATGATTGAATTTTATTAACAAGATCATTAAGGTGCTGGAGAGATGGCTCAGCAGTTAAGAGCACTGACTACTCTTGTAGAAGACCCGAATTTATTTCCCAGTACCCACATGATGGGGTAACCAACAGCAATCTGAAGCCAAATCCACTCAAAAGAAAATTGGCATAGGATATACTAAAACACCTTTGCATGAACTTCCAGTTCTGAACAAACTGGATTAACAGGGATCAATCAGATTTACCCTTCCATTTGAAGTAACAGCAGCCACAGAAAACAGAAATGCCAAAAACTCAATATGAAACACTAATTTTCAAGACAAGAGCATCAGGCAATGAAAGACAGTGAAGTAATCCTTGAAAAACAAGAAGCATCATAAACGGGCTTGCCTAATCTGCTTCTATATTCTCTAGGTGCTGGAAAGCAGCTGGGCATTTATTTACTTAATGGCCACAGCAGCTCTACTCAAAACTAGATCATTTCAGCATATTAACTTTTCCCCATTTCTTAGTGTTCTTTTCAGTTTGAAGATATTCTATTTAATCCACAAGAGTTGCAATGGCCATGTAACCAGAATCTTAGAAGTGTTTGTTAAGTATGCAGATATGTCATGACAGGCAGAATTCTAAGATATATCACCTGTATTCACCATAGACCTCTCATGTTATCCCTACTGTTATGCATGCAATTAAAGTTACTAATTACTTGATTTTAAGATACATTATCTATGTGGGTCTAACATAATCACATGGGCTCGCCAAAAGCAGAGAGTTTCTCTAACTAGTTGCAGCAAGCGAAGTCAGAGGAACCCAACATGGGAGGAATTTAGTATGAAAGAGGATTTCTGGTGCTTTGTTGACCATGTAGCAAGAACCTGAGAGTGAAAAACAAAACAAAACAAAACAATCTGAGAGTGATCTCTAGGGCCGAGAATAGTCTTTGGTTAGCAACTGGCAAAGCATAGGCCCTGATCCCTACCACCCCACGGCAGTAAATTCTACCAACAGTGTATTGAATGTATAAGAAAGTTACTAGTGCCTTCATAAAAGTCTAACCAAATGACACTTTGACTTCAGTCCAACAAGATCCTAAATAGTAAATCTAAGCTTTTCCTATAAGGAGCTCACCCGAACTACTTCTACCTATATAACTGTGAAATAATAAACAGTTGTTATTTTATGATGTTAAGTTTGGTCATTGTTACACAGCTATAGAAAACTGATACACATACTAAGCCAACATCTCTAGAAAGTGGTGTCTAAGTGGTATTGTTAAAAAATTGGTATTGTCCCAATTAACTCTATACAAAGTCAAACTTTAAATAAATCAGAAGAGTATGATCACAAAAATGGAATAAACTGAACTTTTGAACTTATACATCTCAAAGTTTGTGAGGTCATGTCCATTTATGACCATTTGAATACAACTCTTAGATAATTCCATGGTAATGACATTTCCCATCATGAAGATGGTAAAGGAAACTCTGAAGGTCATCTAGCACACCTTCCAGTTCATATCAACTCACTCTAGTCTTAGATCTTTAGGGAGTATGTGCACACTGTCTCAATAATAAGATCCCTGAACAATACCACTGTCATGTCTGCACATTCTGATATTCATTCTAAATTCTTTTTCATGTTGTTTGAGTTGGCTTTCTCTTCCTTTGTAATTTAAGCTGGTTTTCTCCTTGGAAAATATAGTTAGTAGCTAAGCACCTTCCTGTGAGGACAGCTGGCAGCGATGTGCCTATCCTCCAGAGGTCAATAGCAGTTGGTCTTATCTAGTTGCTACATAGTCTGTTAATAACTGGATTAAAAAGACTACATGTGGAGCTGGAGACATGGCTCAGTGGTTAAGAGCACTTGCTGCTCTTACAGAGGACCCAGGTTCGATTCCCAGCACCCACATGGTGGCTAACAACTGTCTGTAACTCCAGTTCCAGGGAGTTACACTGTCTTTATAATAATCACACAGAATATTATCTGTTATTTAAGTGTATAGAGCTAACTGGCCCTAGATTATAAGAGTTCTTTTTGACTCTTTTGGAGGAGTTACTAGGGATCAAACCTAGGGCTGTAGGCATGCTAGACAAGCCCTCTGTCACTGGGTTATACCCCAGCCCTATTCCAGTTGTTAAATCATATTTACTTATTTTAGACTTTAGGTAATATTTAGGAAAGGCATGCCTACTCTTTGCAAAGAACTGTCATAAAGTTACTGAGGATTGGGGCTGGAGAGATGGCTCAGTGGTTAAGAACACTGTCTGATCTTATAGAAGACCTGGGTCCGAATCTCAGCACCCACATGGCAGCTAGCAACTGTCCATAGCTCCAGGCCTGGGACGACAGCCTCTTTGTCCTCCGCGGGCATTGCATGACACGGGTGCACTTGCCTACATGCAGGCAATACACACATACACATAAAATAAAAATAATAACTAAAATTTTAACAAAAGTTACTGAGGATGATTTATCTTGCTATTGGTTAAACTTCAGTGGCAGTGTCAAGAGTCATTTTCTATTCTTTATGCCAATTTCTATTTGCCACAAACATTTTGAAAGTTTGCTTCTATTAAGATAAACATTTCCAAGTAAAATTAATCTAAATTATGATAACTTTTTCATCATGTGCCAGTGAGAAATTATGAAGATTAAATATAGAATTTCAATTGAAAAAAGGTGTGTGGGGATGTTCTTACAGCTGACAGTGTCAGTTCACTTCAACTTTAGTTCTTAATTGGAATCTAAGTTTTTCACATAATGCATTTCTTGTGATATGCTGAGTAGGAGTGAGTGAGATTTTAGTATTTTTATGGCCAGGGAACCTGAGATTCCTTGTACTGCTTGTCCTTTGATCCATCTGCCTTCCTCTCCCTCCTCCTTCACAAGGAATAAATGCAAAGTACAGAGTGGGAATAAAGGCTCTGTACTATGCAATAGTTAAAAGCAGGGAGTCAGGGATAAAGATACTTGGTTTCTTCCCAGTCCTGAAATGTATATACCTTGGGCAAGTTCAAGTTTTCTTTCCTTATCTGTGCAATAGTAATATTATTCTGTTGGGTTATCAAAGGAGTTAAATGTTATTTACGTATATACACATATTCACATTCACTGAGCAGTGTCCATTACATAGAAAGTATATACAAGAGTATGCTAAATTAAAAAAAAAAAAAGGCCTTCACCTCAGTATTGGCTTTTGTACAAGTCGGGTGATCTCTGTTAGCACAAATGTTAGAGTTTGTGGTTTAGCTCTGAAGGCCTCCTTCCCTTTCCCCTTACACTAGCAAGGTGGTAAACAGATGGGTAAATATATCAGACGAAAGCAGGAGAAAGATATCTGGAGAGCACGTCTATAGCCTTCCCTAACTGTAAAAGGAAGTCTGTTCCTAGGTACTGTCCCACTCAGTTTCCAGGTATGTAGACATAGGCTCTCAAGCTTGCTTTAACACACATTCTGAAGACCACCAGTCAGCTGCCTGCCACTCTATAATGTTGTCCATATTTTTTTTCTCATTAATGAGACAGAATAAGACCCACAGAAAGGAATGGTCTCAATGTTTGCAAATGATTTGAAGTATCTTAGAGGAGTAATAGCAGGTACACTGTCCAAGATTGTAGTGGAAAACTAATCAAATGATGTCACCATATGGAGTGTGAGCCATTAGTGTTTTAGGTAAGTGATTGACTCTGAAATTTTGCCAAATCACTTTACTGCTCAAACACTTTCAAGCCTCCACATAGCCATGAAGAGAAAACCTAGACTCCTAGTGAGAGTCAAGGATTGCTACACCTCAGCCTACTTGCAGCTTTGCAACTCTTTCTCTTTGCTCATATTAGCAGAAATTGCCTGCTCTGGTACTAGTCCACTCTTAGTGTCCTCTAAATTTCTTGAGCTTCTTGGCTTCCATTTATTTGGAGCACATTTGATGAGCCCTCACCTGGAATGTCCTCTGTGTTCCATTAATCTGTTCTACCTCCCCTAAGATTCAGCTCAAGTCTCATTTCTTCAGGCAAACCCCAAAACTAGCTCATTTTTCTTTTTCCTTTGGTTCTAAGGAGGGCTTTTGAAGGTTTGGGCCCCAACTCCATGATCTTCGCTTGTGGGTATCTTTCAGGTTCTTTCTTCGATAAGACTGATTCTCACATTGAATCTGTATTTCTGCCTGGTATTGGCTGTGCTTCTAGAACCTCAACTAAAAATGTATAAAATTTTGCTTATCATAAAGTCCTCTCTATGCTGGACAAGCTGAGCTACTTAGTTTCTGAATATTTATTATCTTTTTGCTGATGTTCTTGTTTAGGAGGATCTACTAGGCACATCTTCTCTTTGAATTATATTTAAATCTTACTAGTCATTTAAAAATCTAGAATAAGCATCTTCCTCTTGGTGTTAATGCAGTTAGTTATTGGAAGTCTCTCCATTTTTTAGCCTTTTGCTTGAACTACTATAATAGCAATTTCTTATAATCTGTTTATTCATACTGTCATCTATTTGTCTTATCTGTCTCACTTAACTGTAAATCCTTAGGAAGTGGAGGCAGATACAAAGGTGCTTACCATGGTACCAATACAATTAATATGTTTCAAGTATTTTTAGATTTTTATTTATTACATTATGTTGTGAATGTATTGCCTGCTTGTGTGTCAGTGCATCCATATTGTGCAATGTCTGTGGAGGTCAGAAGAAAGCATCAGATCCCCTGGAACTGAAGTTGCAGATGGTTGTTAACCACCATGTGGTGCTGGAAATCAAACCTGGGTCCTCTGCAAGAGCAGTCAGTGCTCTTAACCACTGAGCCATCTCTTCAGGCCATGTTTTAGGTATTTGAATGAATAATAATTTCATCCTAGTTTGTTTGGAGCTCTTGAAGCATGTGATTTTCTGAACCTTTTTGTTTAAATGTGTTCTGAGTTTTCTACTCAATCAGATCTAAAGCTTCTGGAAGGTAAAGACATACTTTATGCTTCTTGTATTTTCAGTTTGGTAGGTCTTTTATATCCTTTTATTGAAACAACAATTTGTTAACTGATAGTGCTATAAGAGAACAACCTAGCTATGAAAAATAGTATATGTGTATACAGTATATATGCATAACATGTTCTTCCATTATGCCCACCATATTTGGAAAGGTATATAGGCACAGTCCATTACCAGAAAGGAAATAGCGTTTCTGTAAGACATTTATACATGTGCACTGATTTATAGCAGACAACATCAGCTATTTTGTGTGATAAACAATGAATTGTCCTCTTGCTAATATATGTCTGTATCAGCTAAGAATCTGACCTACCCTTGGTAGCTCTCCTTTCCTCCCCTTATCTTTTCCTAATTCTGGGTTCTGAACCTTGTCGTGAGTTCTGTCTAGATAGGCATAATGAATGTTTATACTCAGTACTTAGTAGTACTTTGAGCCATCTGTTTATGCCAGAGTAGAATACTTACCTCAGTACAAACCTTTCTTTTGCTTATATTATCGGTCTTCCAGTAGATAACTTCAAGGTCTTATGTTTAATAAGCCATGGATTCTCCTGTTTTATCTGTTTATAGTAAGACAGAAAGAAAAGAGCTAAGGAGAAAAGAAAAATGCAGTGGTATCTCAACAGAATTTCCACATGAAACTTGGCAGAATTAGTTCCTCAGAGCTTGAACCTGCCTGTTTGCTAAGATGTGAAATGTTAGTTTCTCATTATTCCTAAACTAAACAAATGAGTAAAATTTTGTTTTGGGGGGTTCCAAGGCATGGGCTGTGTTTTCATAGGAGACAGGCAGACAGGGAGGGATCATAGAGGCCTCCTCATCTGTATCTGCACCTACCTCACCTTTTGAGCCCCCCCCAAATTTCATTGTATTTGTTAGTCTGCCTTTATGTGAGCTTTCATAGCTGTTTTGTCAATTGCCTCAAATAATGACATGATCTTTTCATCCTCGTGTCAAAAATAACATCAAAAATTTTTTTAATGTGATTCAGGGCTCATCTCCATATCAAAACAATTTGAAATGGGACTACCATGAGACAGCCTGGTATCTTCTCATAGTCAATAGGCAAAGAAACTCACTAGAGTAATTTATTATTTATGACATATACAATGAGTATTTTTTTGCTGTTTCATTTTTGTCTTTGAGACAAGGTCTCCCTGTAGCCCCAGATAGTCTGGAACTTCCTATATAGATTAGGCTGGCCTCCATCTCAAAGATATCCACTTGCTTCACAATAATTTGTTTCTAAAAACCAAGTACTTTTTTTTTTGCAGGAGTGATAAACAAGAGAGGATCAGTTACTGGGATGCTGAGAGCATCTACTGTGGATATAAGGCCACCAGCAGACCTTGACCCCAATAAATACACTCTCTACATGTCATGCAGAGATTCCCTTCATGCTAGTTTTGCTAATATGACAGCCCACAAATATTCCTTAGTGTTGCTTCAGTGCAGTGCCTGTCCAACAAACTTGCAGAGTAGACAGGTAAGTAGCTTTTCTCCATGGTACATGTTTTAGTTCCTGCCTCCAGGTTCTTACCCTGAGTTCCTGCAGAACTTTCCTCAATGATTGACTGTCACTCAGAAGTGTAAGATGCAATAAACCCTTTCTTCTCCAAGTTGTTTTTGGTCAGAGATTTTTATCATAGCATAAGTAATACAGCATACAAAAGTAGGTGACTCAAAAGAGGAGGGATTGTTTTCTTTCAATTAAATAATTTTTAAATCCATGGCCTATGTGGTGGTTTGAATGAGAGACGTACCCCAAAGGCTCCAGTATTTGAACACTTGGTATGTAGTCCCTAGTTGGTGGTGCTGTTTGGGGAAGGCCATGGAATCTTTAGAAGGTGTGGCTTTGCTGTAGGAAGCACATCACTGGGGGCAGCCTTGAGAGTACATTGCCTCGTCCCACTTCCAGTTTTGCTCTCTGCCTCCTGTGTGTACTTGATGTGAGCTCCCTGCTTTCTGTTCCCACTGCCTCCTGCCATGCCTCCCCCACCATGATGGACTCTTATCCCTCTGGAACCATAAGCCCAATGAACTCTTGTTCTATAAGTTGCTTTGCACATGGTGTTTTATAACAGGAACAGAAAATTAACTAATACAGAAGCTGGTTCTAGGAATGTGGGGTATTTCTGTGGAAGACATGTTTTGGGGAGGACTGTGGAAGTGTTTGGAACTTTGGGCCTGAAAACCCATTGAGTACTTAGAGCTCAATGGGCTCTTGGGAATTTGGAATATAAGAAGGTTGAGAGAGGTGCAGATGATGGAGCCCTGGCTTGTGAAGTTTAGAAGGCAAGTTTGAGTCTTTCAAAGACTACCTAGGCCATCTGTGTGATATTTTGAATTGAGAATCTGTGGTTTCTGGTCAGCTAGGGCTGAAGAATCAGCTTTGATTAACAAGAGACCAGAATTATTCAAGAGAAACCTTTGCTTCACTAGGACGATGGATGTTGGTTAGCTGGGGCTGAAAGATCAACTGTGATTAAGAAGAAATGAGAATCAATGAAGAGAAATCTTCTGAGAGGTATTTCCACAGGTTCAGCACAATCTGTGATCTATGGTGGCCAAGGCTTCATCTCAAGATGGTAGCTGAACTTGGTAATTTGGAAGAGCCTCCCACATGGTACTGGTTTTGTATTTATTCATTTGCTTCTAGTTATAGCAGAGTATGCATATTTGGTAACAGCTAATCATTTTGAAGCCTGTACTTTAAAGCTTCTTGTATGCTGTCAAATTCTGGATCCAAACCATCACTACTTTGTTTGGAGTTGGGTAATGTCCAACTTACTATGAAAATTTTGTGTGGAGAGAAAACAAATAAATTAGTCCAGCGTTTCTTCCTATGCTGCTGAAATCTGAATTAGGTAATGAATAATCTGTTAACTGTCATGATTTAGAAGAATTTAAAATAGTAGCCAATAAACAGGCTGTCAGGTGTTATTAATAGTAGGCTGAGTCCACAGAGGATGCAGAGGAAATATTACCATGTAAGAGCTCATTATTCTACTGGAATGAGATACCAATGAGCTATTTTTTGCATACTTATCTGAGAAACAAGGAAATTTCTCTTATTCTAAGTTCTGTAATTGAGTGGTTTAATGTTCAGGTTTAGTTTCTATTTCCAGCACAAGCCTTTAAGTCTGTTCTTCACTGCCATTCAGGAATGTGTCCTGATGCTTATTGTCATGTATGCATGGCACAGAAAAGCAAAGTCATGCCATGCTTTCTCAGTTGAGAGGGTAATGACGTGTGTGCTTTTTTCTTCAAACATTTGAACTGAGATGGTGTTCTGGAAGAGGAGCCATGATTGAAAGGCAGTTTGTGTACTAGACAGATGTTCTTAGATAATAACAGTAAAATGCCATCCAGTTAGGAAGTTCTGGTCTTAGAAATTGGCCATTTTTGGGATCTTTTTCTGTATTAGAGATTTTTGTAACACAGTGGAAGTTCTCATTTCTATCAGAAAACACATTTTTTTGTTTTTAAAATTTTATTGTTTTTATTTTTATATTTTTTTAAAAGAAGCATTTCATTAGAGCTTTAACATATTCAATAACAATTTCCAAAGCTAAGATGCATCTCTTTCAAAATTGGCTGTAAATTTTTAGGTTTACAGTTGAATTGATACAGTTACACAATACTGTACTCAGTATAAACCCTATAAGACATAAAATTGAATGAGTTTTTAACCTTTAAAAAATATCTCTATTACATTTTAAAGTACACTGTTTCTTATAGAAAGACTCATTGTTTTTGCTAATAACACTGAGATACTGGAACACGCATCTATAATCTGTATGTATCTGATTATTACTAGTTATAATTAGTTGCACTCAGATCCTTGGCACCTGTGTATGTCTATAAAGTCATCGGGTAGATTTCAATGGTAATGCTTCAGTGGTAATGTTTATCACCTCTACTAATTAACATAATGTAACTTTTTATGCTTCCTCCTCAAATATAATTAATTGTTTAAATTTGTTGATTTTTTTTGGTGTGTGTATATCACACAGAACATCCCAAGCCATCTTATTCAATTATACACCCATTTCCCAGATGGCACCCTCCCATAGTCCCCCCCCCCAGAGCCCTTATACTCTGATATCCCTGCTACTGTCTGCTGTGTTGTCGGCACCCCAGCCATTCCCCACTACTTGCCCTTCTGGTGAA
>NW_008356049.1:43538-44623 GCF_000622305.1 Nannospalax galili
AATCAGTTGTCAATATTCCTTTAGATAAGATTGGGGTCTGCTGTTCATTTTCACAGTTACTATCTGGGAGTCACTTGGGCCACCCTGGCCAACAACTCAAAAGAAGGTATCTCCTATCTGGCATTGTTGCTTGTTATTTAGCCTTTAGATATACATATGGACTCTTAAAAAATTATATTGGCTGGGAACCGAACTCTTGTCTTGAGCTAGGCATGGTAGTACATGCCTTTAATCCCAGCACTCTGCAGGAAGAGGCAGGTGGATCTCTGTGAGATCAAGGCCAGCCTGGTCTACATAGTGAGTTCCAAAAGAAAATTATATTGGCTCCTTTAATCTTTGGTTATACTTTGCTTTTGGGTGTTTAAGGCCATACAGTTGGCTTTAGTCTTAAAGCCATTTGAGGATCTGTTCCTCAAGGGTCACATGGGCTTGGGAGGAGCCCCTGGCTCCTTTCTTTTACCAGTTCCACCTATGTGAAGATAAGTCAAAGGTCCTGCTCTACTATGGCTGGCTTTGCTTGGAAGTATGGATAGTGTACAGCCTTGTCTGGTTCCTGATTTCAATGGGAATGCTTCCAGTTTTTCTCCATTTAGAATGATGTTGGCTGTGGGTTTGTTATATATGGCTTTAATTATGTTGAGGTATGTTCCCTCCAGTCCAATTCCCTCTAGGACTTTGAACATAAATGCATGTTGATTTTTGCCAAAGGCTTTCTCTGCATCTATTGAGATGACCATAAGGTTCTTGTCTTTGAGCCTATTTGTATGATTTATGACGTTTATTGACTTACATATATTGAACCATTCCTGTATCTCTGGGATAAAGCCAACTTGATCATGGTGGATGATCTTTTTGATGTGTGTCTGTATGCGGTTTGCATTATCTTGTTGAGAATTTTTGTGTCTATGTTCATTAAGGATATCGGTCTATAGTTTTCTTTTTGGTTGTATCTTTACCTGGCTTTGGTATTAGAGTGATGCTGGCTTCATAGAAGGAATTTGGAAGTTTTCCCTCCATTTCTATTTTTTTGAATAAATTAAGTAGTATTGGATGTAGATCTTCTTTAAATGTCTGATAGAATTCTG
>NW_008356049.1:44850-45661 GCF_000622305.1 Nannospalax galili
TCGTTGTCTGTTGTGATGTTTCTCCTTTCATCTCTGATTTTGTTGATTTGGAGGTGCTCTTTCTTTTGGTTAACCTGGCTAGTGGTCTATGAATCTTGTTCATCTTTTCAAAGAACCAGCTCTTAGATTCGTTGATTCTTTGTGTTGTTTTCTTTGTTTTGATTTCATTAATTTCTTCCCTGATTATGTTATTTCTTCTTGTCTGCTGGATTTGGGTTTCATTTGCTGCTGCTTTTCAAGTGTCTTGAGCTGCAATATTACATCATTTATTTGTGTTCTTTCCTACTTTTTAATGTAGGCACTTAGCCCTATAAACGTCCCTCTAAGAACACTTATCAGCATGTCCCAGAGGTCTTGTCGTGTTGTATTGTCCTTTTCATTTAGTTCCAGGAATACTTTTACTTCTTTCTTAATTTCCCTTTTGACCCATTCATCACTCAGGAGTATGTTTTTTAATTTCCATGTGTCCATGTGACGACTAGGGCTTCTTCTCGTGTTGATTTTAAGTTTTATTGCATTGTGGTCTGATAGAAAGCATGGGATTATTTCAATCTTTTTGTATTTGTTGAGGTTTGTTTTGTGCCCCAGTATATGGTCGGTTTTGGAGAAAGTTCCATGGGGTGCTGAGTAGAAAGTATGTCCTTTGGTGCTTGGGTGGAATACTCGGTAGATGTCTGTTAAGTCCCTTTGATAGATGGTATTGTTTAATTGAGATGTTTCTCTGTTAACTCTCTGCCCTGTTGACCTATCTAATGGAGACAGTGGAGTACTGAAGTTCCCTACTATTAATGAGTTGGGATTAATCTGGGTC
>NW_008356049.1:45981-46424 GCF_000622305.1 Nannospalax galili
ACATAGTCTGTGTCTGTTGACTGGGGAGTTCAGTCTGTTTATATTTAAAGTTAGTAATGAAAGATGGGTATTGAATCCTGTCATTTTTATTTCTGTTTACATTCTTCATATAGCTGTACATTTCCACAGTTATACCTTCATTGAATTTCTTTCTGCAACCCCTTGGGTATAGTCATTCCTCTCTTCAGCTCTTTTTATTGCTTCTAGAACTCTCTAAAAGGCTGTTTTTGTGGACATGAATTCCTTTAGCCTATTTATGTCATGGAAGATTTTTCTTTCACCTTCCACTGTAATAGGCATTTTGGCTGGGCATAGTAGTCTGGGTTGGCATCTGTGGTCATTTAAAACTGGGAATACTTTGGTCCAGGCTCTTCTGGCTTTCATAGTTTGCACTGAAAAGTCAGCTGTAATCCTAATGGGTTTTCCTTTATATGTGACTTGTT
>NW_008356049.1:46479-52730 GCF_000622305.1 Nannospalax galili
CTATGATATGCCATGGAGAGTTTCTTTTCTGGTTCTGTCTATTTGCTGTTCTATATGCTTCTTGTATTTGTATGGGCATGTATTTTTTTAATTTTGGGAAATTTTCTTCTACAATCCTGTTGAAGATCTCTTCCATACCATTATCTTGAGATTCTTCTCCTTCCTGTATGCCTATGATTCATAAGTTTGTTCTTTTTATGGTGTCACAATTCTTGCATATTTCTTTCTTTTGCTTTCTTAAATTTTTCATAATCTTTGCTTGAGTGGTCTAGTTTGTCCACTTTGTCTTCCAGTCTTGATATTCTGTTTTCCATTTCATTCATCCTATCTGTGAGGCTTTCTCCTCTCGTTTCTAATTGGGTTATTGAGTGTTTCACTTCCTTCTTCATTTCAGCCTGAGTATTCTTCAATATTTCCTACTCTTTTCTGAGTGCATTCAGAAGTATATCCCTATCTTCCTTCAGTTCTTTGATTTCTTTGTTTGAGTGTTCTTTAAATTCACTGAATTCTTTTATCATGTTTATAATTGTTCTTTTGTGTTCCATGTCCTGTGTTATCTCTAGGGAGTTCTCATTGTACTCCTCTAGAGGACTATTGATACTTGGTGGGGATATATTGTTTTGGTTTTTCATGTTATTATTTTTTCTCTGTCACTTTGACATGTGAATTTCTTTCATAGTTTCTGATGCTTGTGTGAGACTCAAGCCTTCCTTTATTGAGTTTAGGTTTCTTTCTTTGTGTAAACTTTATGTGCCTTTGTGGTTTACTTGTTGGGCCTGAAAAGCTGGTTGGTCTAGGCTTCAGGTTCTCTCTTCTGATTTTATATTGGAGAGGCCTAATTGCTTTCTTTTGTCTTCAGGAGTTCCCACAGAGGCCCCAGTCAGATGAGGATCAGATGCTCTCAGCCTTTCTCCTAAGGCCTGGATCCCTCTAGGAAAGATGTTGCTCTCAGGTATTTGGGGGGCGGGGTTGGACTGGCCTTAGAGTAGGGCCCAGGAAAGATGCTGGTCTCAGGCAGCTCGTGGCCATACCACCCAGAGATGCAAAGGGAAATGGGGGTGGGAAGAGGCCCCAAGGGCTCCTGGGGACTGCAGGGAGGAACTGGTTTGGTCTGGATGCAAAGGATCAGGAAGCAGAGAGGTCAGCCCCAGTGTCTAGGAAAGAGGCTGATGGGTTGTGCAGCCCAGGGAAGCAGAGGGAGGTGAGGGCGGGACCAGGCACGGAGGGCTCCTGGGGATTTTGAGAAGGAACTGGTTTGGTCTGGATGCAAAGGATCAGGAAGCAGTGATGGTTCCCCCAGTGTCTTGGGTGCCAAGACAAAAAATGGGACAGTACCCAAGCTAGGAGGAGAGACGGGAGGGGGAGATGGAAGGGTGAATTGGGCTGGAGGAATCAAGGTGTAGAGGGCTTGGTGGACTAATCCAGGAGAGAGGCTGGAGGGTTGTGCCCAGAAAACAATTTTTAATAACCATCAGTTTCTCAGAAGAATGAATGCAGGAATGTAAATGACTGGATTTAAGCTATGTTTTTGTCTTTGTGTTTTCAGGCATAGGATTTAGACTAGTGTAACTTTCCTGACATAAACATCCTTAGCATGCCACTTATACCTAAGTTACACATCTTTGCACCATGAACTTGTTAGTTTTTTTCCTAAACTATGTGAAGTGATTTTTCTCTGTTTTCAGTCATTTGTGATGATAACTGAGGTATTTGTGGTGCATTTGGATTCATTACGTTATAGATTTTTTTAATCAATACATTTCAAAAGAAAAAGCTATTTTCTCCCTATGAGATATCACTGAAGAATAGAATATATCACTTCTCAAAGAGATATTTGAGCCAAGGAAATATATTCTGATAGTTATAGAGCATCAACTCTTTCTATACAATATATAATTGCCATATTTTATTAGGGATTTAAATAGAGTATTTATACTTTGAACACTAATTCAGAGATCAATATTACATTGCACTCTCCTTTAATTTGAATATATTAAAGATCAGATATATATTTCAAAAATAAAAATAAGCTGATTGGAAAAAAGAAATAATACTCATAGTTATGTAATTACTCAGAATTTTAGATTGTAGCTTTATTATGATGCTAGATTAAAAAAAATTAAAGTAAATATTAATTATTACTGTCAATAACTTTTTAACTTTTGAAATACTACAGATCTTGTGATCATGTAGTTTCTATTTTCTATGTTCTTGTCAATTGTAGGTTTTATAGCTTATCTAACTGTAGAGGTGGCCTGACAAAGGCTATGAGTGTGTACTCTGTGAACAGAAGGGCTGGGTTTGAATTTTCTGCCCACTACTTCTTGGCTCTGTGAACATGAGCAAATCACTTAACCTTTTTGGCTTAAAAAATGGAGATAATAATATTTGTTTCTCATGAAACTGTTGTGGAGTAAATGCAGATGTGGCTCAATTCTGACTCTTCTCACAGGCTAACAGATCACCAGCTTTGCAATGATCTGTCTAGGGACAGATCAGATTTGCCCCTTGCCCTTGAATGAATGGGAACAGCCAACGGTTTTGATGGAAGTTCATTCAAGAATGAATTCACATTTTAGACTGGATTCTTTTGAAACTGCCCTTGGTGGAAGATCAATTCCTACAAGTGGGATTTGTAGGAAATTTGCTCAGAAAAACTGCTGAGAGGTTAGGAAGGCATGATCTGAAAGAATGCCAGCCCCAGTAAGGATGATATCCCACGTCTCCAGGGGAGTAACTGGCTCAGTCTTGTAGGAGGATCTGGAGACAACATAGGTCACACCTCTGAGGTGCTTGGATGGAGACAGGGTAGTTTGCATGATCAGTCAAACTCCTTGAAGATTCATCCCTTACGCATTGTACAAGGGGTGTCTTGGGAAGGTGTGAACCCTAGGGCACTTTTATTTCTGCTATGGGGCCTGAGTAGGAAGAACTATTTAATAAGTTATTCAAATTACTATATTATCTTGGGTTTTTGTATTCCTAATGAGTGAGTTGCCTGTTTTGTTATGCTCCAAAAATGTACACTTATCAAATGTGTGTATGGGGTTGCTTTTAAAATGGGGGTTGAAAGAAAATATAGAGCAGATGATACAATTCAGTAGGTTAACTTAAATGCTGTTTTAAAATTTGTTCCTCCATAATATACACAGGAATGTATGTTTGTATGTATGTATGTCTAGAATATTTGTTGTGTGGTAAAGGATGGAAAGAAACACATTGTCAGTGGAGTCATTCTGTGCACTAGATATTATGTGTTAGGATCCTTAATATATTTCATTTAATGCTCATCACATCAGTGTGAGTTAGGCATCATCCAAATTCAAGGCTAACAGATTAACATTTAAGAGGTTATTTCCTCAATATTGTAGCTCTGGATCCATAGCTGGTCAAAGCCTGCTGTGTCTACTAGTCTCTTTTACATAGAAGTCAGGAGAATATTTTAATATTCTGAGTTTAGGTTGGCATTTTTTATATGTAATTTTCTGTCTGAATCATAATGGTTTTTTAATGTTTTAAAACTATGAGAGAGTATGGAATGTGTACATGTGTATGTTTTAATATTTTATTTATTATTTTTATTTTACGTGTATTGCCTGCATACAGGTAGGTGCACCTGTGTCATGCAATGCCCATGGAGGTCAGAAGAGGGCGACAGACCCCTGGAACTGGAGTTACATATGGTTGTTAGCTGCCATGTAGGTGCTGGAAATTGAACCTGGGTCCTTTGCAAGAGCAGCCAGTGCTCTTAACCTTTGAGCCATCTCTCTTCCAATGTCTGTGTGTGTGTGTGTGTGTGTGTGTGTGTGTGTGTGTGTGTAAAGGTAAACAGGATTAGCATAACTGATAATAATAAATTTCCCTGATCAGTGAAAACCACAATATTGAATTATAGTACATTGCTTGAAAGCTGTTTGTCTTTTTCATTAATTGTATATAAACAGATGCTGTGCTTTAGTGTAAAGGAGGCATAAAAGATAGCAATGGCTAAAATACTAAGAAAAGGTAAACAAGCATGTGTTCTTTCTTCTCATAAGTGGAGTAAGGAGTACACTTTAATGAGCAGGTCCGTCTGTGTGCACCTAAAATCTTCCTGATTGGATGGTCACTGATTCCCTGGGTTGCTTTCATGACAGTTATTTAAATGCAGAGAAGTTTGACTAATTCTTTAGTTTCAGAGTACATACGGTATTTACAAATAATTGAATCCGAGTCTCTACAGACACAGTAAGAAGTTCTTTCAGTTTTACTAGGCCAGACAAAAGAAAACTTCTAGAAGACAGATTCTTATCTCTGGAAGGGCATGAGGGAGTGGCTGCTGAATGTGGAGACTTGTTCTAGGCAGTGATGGTTTGTGTCTCTCAGGCCTGCCCAGCATTCAGTTGTCCAAGGCCACTGAACTATTGTATGAAATTCCATAATGTGTTCTTCATCAAGAAACTTCCAAGAGCCAGTGAGCTTCTTCACCCCTCTCCCCCGACTGTGGTACAGGCCAGTTTTCCTTATTTGAACCATACTTCCAACATTTGCCAGGCATTTCCTCTTATTTAGGTCTATATCTTAGAAATAGTTTTCCAATAGTCTCATTGTTATAACTGAGAAAAGCAAAAAGACTGCTTCTATTCAAGGTAATCATAAATGTTTGCTATTGTCTTTTAAAACACACTGATAACTAGTGTTTGGATGCAGGTCATGATTTAGAGACTTTAGAAGTGACTTTTAGATTTAAACTCAGGTTAACCCTGAAGCGGGAACTGTAATCCTCTGTCACTCCTAAGAAAAATCCTCCTGAGTGTTGCAGTGTTTACGGTTCTTCACAGTTAAGGCTCTTATTTAGTTAAGATTTTCAGAACTTAGATTTCCAATTGTTACAATAACTTCTAGTTTCTAGAAATATACAAAAGAGTCTTGTGAGCTCTTGTTAAAAATTAAAGAATGGCTAACAATTATCAATGTCCCTGGTTAACAAGGAGCCACTTATAACAAAATGAACCTGGTCTACTCCCTCTAGAAAAGAATGTGATGATTAACATGACAACAGGGAGGATATTTGTTGAATGAGATTAATATTTAGTATTGTTGGGCTCTGAATAAAGTGGACTGCTTCCATTATGTGGGATGGTGGGTCTCATGCTATCAGTTGAAGACCTGAATAGAAAGGAAAGACTGGCCCCTCTCAGACAGAGGGCCTTCCTAGATGACCTCTGTGGAATTTGTCATCATCACTGGTTCTCTTGGGTTTCTAGCCTGCCTGTTCATGCTGTAGATTTTGGACTTTCAAAATTCCATAATTGAGCGAACTAATTCTTTATTGATAAATCTCTTTCCATAGTGATATGTTCAGACAATTCCTGACTTGCAATGGTTTTTTGATTGTTCAGCTTTACAAGGGTACAGGTGTTGTGCATTCAGTAGAAGCTATACTTCAGAATTTGAATTTTGATCTTGTCCCTGACTAGTGCTATTTGGTATGATACTTTCTCATGGTGCTGGGCAGCATCAGTGAGGCACAGCTGTCAGACAGCAATGCTGTCTGTGGGTAAATGACCAAGGCACTGCAGTACACTGTGTGCTGAGTTAACAGTGCTCAGTAGAGTAGATCCTTAAATGCTTTCCTGACTTATGATATTTTCAATGAACAATGGGTATATTGGGAAGTAGCTTTATCACAGGTTAGAAGCATTTGTACATAGTTGGTCCTGTTCTTTGGAGAACCTTGACTAATACAAGATGTTCAATGAAGCATCATTTACATAAAGTGATATGCTACACTAAAGGATAATGTATGTATATCAATTACATATATTTAAAATGTGAAAATATTGGGGCTGGAGAGATGGCTCAGAGGTTAAGAATACTGGTTGTTCTTGCAGAAGACCTGGTTCGAATCCCAGCATCCACATGGCAGCTAACAACTGTCTGTAACTTCAGTCCCAGGGAATCTGACAGCCTCTTCTGACCTCTACGGGCATTGCACGACACAGGTGCACATCCTACATGCAGGATTTTTTTAAATGTGAAAAGATACACACAAGCTATTTAATATGCATAAAACACCTAAAATATTCCTTACCAAAGTATTTTAACTGGTCCTAAATTTCTGTTTTTAATTTTTTTTTTTTTTGGCTTTTTGAGACAGGGTCTCCCTGTAGCCACAGCTGTCCTGGATTCGCTATGGAGACCAGGCTGGCCTCAAACTCACAGAGATCTGCCTGCCTCTGCCTCCCGAATGCTGGGATTAAAGGCGTGCA
>NW_008356049.1:59000-67074 GCF_000622305.1 Nannospalax galili
GAAGCAGTATTGGTTCCCCAGGTGTCTGGGGCCCCAAGACTAGGAATGGCGCAGGGCCCAAACTAGGAGTATAGAACGGTGAGGGGAGGGGCGATGGAAGGGTGAATGTGGCTTAGGGAGTCCCGGCGCGGAGAGCTGCACTATAGACTTACCCCAAGAGGCCTGAGGATAGTAGTCTAAAGTTTATTTTTTATGCTTCCACAAACATCTTGCATTTCACAATAGCATAAATAAAGAAATCTATGAATGTAGTAAACAAACTGTGAACCACGAATTAGAATTCTTTAAAAATTGAGGGAAAAACAAGAAGATTCATAGGCGATAACAAATTCAAATCAACTGTGTTGAGTAAACCATCAAGAATTCATGCTTACTTTGTAAACCAAAGACTGGAGCTAAAATGATTTTTTAATTAGCAGTAAAATGTGGTCTTTTATTGAAGCAGATATTATGAGTCTCCCTTCAGAATCTATTCTCTTTTCTTACTCAATAATAGACATGATAGAATCTCTGATTTTTACTTGGCCTGGGCACATGGATGCCCAAAATAAAGACTTTGTTTTCCATCTTGTGTGCAGAAAGACATGTCCATGTGACTAAGTCCCACTGTACTGTGGGACAGCAAAGGGAACAGCTATCTTGGACCATGAGGCTGATGTGCATGTGAGGATACCATGCCAGCATAGCTTGGCTAATGACCTCCAGTCTTTTGCTTTTTTTTGACAATAAAATTAAACTATTTTATTGTTTAATCAATTTCTTTTTATTTACTCAATTTAAAGTTCTTTTAAAGGTTATGGGGGTTGCTGATAGTAAAAGAATAAATATATTCTTTAATATATTTAAAGAATTTTTTCTTTTGGCTCACTGTGAAACATTTTCTGTTTAAAGAAATTTCTTGGGGGTGATAAAATGCTCAGCGGTATACACTCTGATCAAAAATAACATGGGAAGAATTTTTCACAATAAGAACTCATGCGTTAGAGAAGTTTGTTGGCTAAGAACAAATGAATGAGCCTGAATCCTGAGAAAATGAGGTAAGTTCTAGTGGTTTTCATCAAGGCCTTGCACTCAGCAGCTGTTGCCTGTCACTTGAACAGAGGAAACAGATGTAGTGGAAGTCAAGGGAGAATATGTTTTAAGATTAAAATGATTTGATATTAAAGATGAGTATGAATTGTGCAGAAGCTACAGGTTAGAATGTAGACGATGGAAGTATGTGCTGCCTGCCTCGTCTCTCCTCTGTTGTGGACTGTTATCTCTAACTGCATGCCTGCAGGCATCCCATTAGTAGTCAAGGGAAGTAAAGGGCAAACTCAAAGCCAACTGCGCTGGCAAGCATGGGCCCCACTAGGCTTTATTTCTGTTTTGGTCCATATGCAAAATTTGAGCAGACAGATGGCTCTGCCCAAGAGAGACAAATTTAGGCTCATGAACGACTTAGGAAAAAGCAAGTTTACTTGGAAAAAACTTCCTAATGGAACTTTGTATTCCAAACTTCTCATAGACACTTTCAAATGACTCATGGTAGCTCCCCTGAAGACACCCACCCCCTTTTGTTACAAGCTTTGTATTTATGGGAATACTAGTTCCTCTTCAAAGGATGTTGGTGTGATAGTTGTTTCAAAGAAATTGAAAATTATTCTCCTTTGTAACATTATGCTAAACAGCTAATTGTGGCACTTACACGGCTCAGTAGGAAACATCCCTTCCTTACCTTCCACCAAGCCAGACAATCTGAGTTCAGTCCCTTGGATCCACATGATGTAAGATGAGAACTGACTCACACAAGTCCTCTGACATCCACACAAGTGCCATGAAGACACACTCCCACATGTGCATGTACACACACACACACACACACACACACACACATAGACACACACAAAGTGTCATTTTCTTCCCCCCCCTACAAAATTTAAAATGTTTGGTCTTATTTTAAGCATACTACATTTTTTCTGCATAATTTTTCCTGTCTTTAGTGAAGCAATTTCAACACTTCTCAATTTAGTGCCATCTGTGAATCCATCAGCTTGCTATTTACTGCCTTCTAGATCATTAGGGGCGATGTTATGGCAATAATGCTTTATTTACATGTCACTTTTCCAGGAAGCAGAAAGTATATCTGGAGGAGTTATTGTGTTAAACAATGGCAACCATGTGAAACAAACACATTTATAGTTAGAAAGCATTTCAACATTAGCATGACTTCTCTTAAGGAGAAATGTATTCCCATGATTCTGGAACTCAGCCTGATGCTCTAGGTATCCTTGTTCTGAGTCACTGAGGAATTTGCATCTCTAGATTCTGGGGGCTATGGAGGGAAAGAAGAGTGGGAGTGATTGTGTTACATTGATGAGTGAGTTTCAACGTTTCTAAGTTTCCTCTCAGCTCAAGACTTTCTTGGGTATTATTGGCTTTTAGCTATTCATAATAATTAATGCTGCTACTTCTTAGGTTTTAGTCAGGTAAAGTGAATTATCAAGGATAGAAACGTTCATCCCCAATTTCTCTCTAAGACTATTAAATTATGCTTTCTCAATGTCTGTGCAAACTTCCAGAGGCCTGCAGACTAAGCAGTCCTCTGTCAAAATGGGAAAAGTGGATTGCATTTTTATTACTGATTGTCAAGATTTTATTATCTTATTCCTATTTAAACAGTGTTGTACTGTGGCAATTGGATTGTGCTTCGTTAACCAGGAAAATAAATTTCTACTCTAATACTATTTTTACTGTCTGCTCAGTGGTTTATGTCATTAGGAATTGATTAAAGAATCTCAGTTCTGCCCAAGCCCTGTCTTTTAAAAAAATATTTTATTTTATTTTATTTTATTATGTGTATGAGGGTATTGCCTGAATGTGTGCAAGTGCACCCGTGTTGTGCAATGCCCATGGAGGTCAGAAGAAGGCATTGGATTCCTTGGAACTGGAGTTATAGACAGTTGTTAGCTACCATGTGGGTGCTGAGAATTGAACCTGGGTCCTCTGCAAAGAGCAGTCAGTGCTCTTAATTGCTGAGACATCCCTCCAGCCCCGAAAGCCCTTTCTTTATTCCTGGTTTATAAGTCTGAAATTAAATGTTGTCTGTTAGCAGGTCCCATCTTTGCTAGGCTGTTCTATGAAATAGTGTCTCTGCTGTTATTACCAAGTCTCAATTCCTGTGAACTTCCCAGTTCGCAGCAGGTTATCCTCATTAATCACAGCAAATTAATCACAATATAGACTGCCTGAGGATGTGGGGATTGAACAATAGATTTTGAACTCATGCCCATAGTCAAGAGAGATAGCAGTTGGAGCCAAGGCTGACAGTCTCAAAAGCTTACTCCTACATCTTTTTTAATAGCAAATATATAGAATAGAGAACTCCAAAACTGTATTTGTTGTTCTGACTGAACATCTGTTAAATTACATCAAATGTCTCGCTGTGGGGTTTTACCTCTTCTGTTACCTTTCTAAATTTAAGAATGATAAAATTTGAAATCCTCTAGAGGGAAGAAAATTCTTAGAAATGCTGATGAAAACAAAGCCATGAACAAATTTAAAAGTCATGTCAATAGTAAATTCCAGGAAAGAAAAGCTATTTACAGTACAGGCTATGAATATTTGGAGACAATACTAGGAAATATGAATGTGCTAGACTGTATGATTATTCTTAATGTTTGGACAGCACATTCGTGTTTGTGCATCTGACATCTCACTCAAGGGTGACTCTGACCTGTCGGCTGCTGACATCCTTACTCTATGTGTCTTCCGCTGTGGATTCCAGTAAGACTGTGTGTCTTACTGCTAGAGTCATGTACCCTTTGTGCAGTCAATAATATGACAGCTGAAAGAGTTGAAATGCTCCATTCATTTCATCTTTTCCCTCCAGAGGCGAGATGGAGCTAGCTGTACTCTTGCATGTTGCTAATGATAGTAATTTCAAGATGAAGTCTTTGAGGAGCTTGGCAGGGCAAGAGAGGACAGTTTCACAGTTTAGGCTGAAAATAAAATAAGTATATGTTTGTTTTCTGCCAAATGACCCGTCAACTTAATGCAGCACTCTGAGTGTTCAATTTGATATGACAGCATGCTTACGGTAGGCATTTGAAATTCTGCCCTCTTACTTGTGTGTGACCTTTAGTTTCTTATACATGGCCGCTTCTGAGAATGTTGTATCACATAGTTTAACATTTGGTGGAATCTCCCCTGAAAATCTTAGAAGGAATTTACATAGACATATCAACAGGTACCTGTCAGGCTTGGGAGCCTCACCCTCCTTTGCGCTGGAGAAATGCCAGTGGCACACTATCAAAGGATTAATGCCAGGGGAATATTCTTGTTATGGGTAGCTGTGAAAACAGGATGATCTAGAGGATGGAATAATTCCTTAGTAATTCTCTGGAAAAGCAGGCAGTGACTTTCCCAGTTCCGATTCCTTGGAGCAAAGCCCAGGCTTCTATGGCTATAACAGCAGTAGTTCCTGGCAGCCTCAACAGGGACTTCGTTTATGCCAGTACACTTCCAGAGTCTTCTGTGAGTAGGAAGGGCATCGACACAAGGGCATTTACAGTCTTCATTAACTTTTAGGTAAGGTTCAGTCTATTTTGTTTTCTTTACTGGAAAAAGAAACCCTGTTTATCATAGGCTCTGTTAGAGTAATGGGACAAAATGTTTCAAGCAAATGTCACAGGACTAAAGAGTGATCTGTGATTTGTTTCACTATAACTGAAGAAAATAATCTTTGGTTTATAAAGCCAAGAAATTAAGCAAATATTGAATTGCTTCAATCTTTTCTCTTCAGTTGGTATATTTATTTGTGTATTAGTTTATATTTTAATCCTTTCTCTCTCTCTCTGTTTGTGTGTAGGGGGTAGGAGAAAACACATACACCTGGCATTGGTGTGGGGGTCCGAGGACAACCTGTGTCCTTACCTTCTACATTGTTTGAGACAGGGTCTCTTCCTGTTTGCCTCTGTGTATACCTGGCTAGGTGGCCTAGGAGCTTCTGGGGATTCTGCCTCTGCCTCAAATCTTACCCTATTAGCACTGGGATTACAGACATGTGCTATCTTGCCTGACTTTTATGTGTGTTTTCAGGGTTTGAACTCAGGCTCTCCCACTTGCACAAGTACTTTACCTCTGAGCCATCATCCCAGGTTATGGGCTACTTCTTTAAGTGTGAAAAGTGTACATAAGTAATGCTTGTCAAATTGCTTGTCAAAGAAATCTCAGGGTATAGCATCATCTTATTTAAAACATGAATTCCCCGAATTTGTAATGATTTAAATTTGGATGTTGAATGTGCTAGTTGTTTACTGGATGGAGTTAGGGCTCACAGCTCCAAAACCTTGCTGAGTTAGACTTTAGGAGAAGCCTTGTCTACAGTGGGTTATCTTTGTCACTTGTCTTAAGTATTTTTCAAAGGATCTTTCAGTCATCTTTGAAGTGTTCACCTGTCAAATGGTGAGACAAACCCTAGCCAAAGACTGATCCATCACAGTGGACTAGAAGTCCCGTGTTCCATCTGGGGGATAATTTATGCAGAATTTACATTTTCTTTTGCAAATACAGTTTTCAAAAGGGAAGCAGAGACAGAATGGGCTTCTGGAATACCCTGATTATTGGGGAATTATTCTGCTAACAAGTGCTGGAGGCATCAGATTGAGGAGCTTTACCAAAATCATCTATTATATATTACAAGTGGCTCTCTGGCTTCAGTGCCAGCATGTTCTACATGAGTGCAATCTGTTTTCTTCATCCCAGAGTGTCAAATGTTGATTAGTTTCACACTAACTTTGTATCAAGATACATGCGGTGTTCCTTTGCATATAGTACAAATGGGTTATTTGATTATAAAAGTTAGAAGTCCCTTTGCTTTTAGAAGAAGAGACTGTTAGCTCCTCTGGCATAGTACACAATTCATTCCTTACAGAGATACTTGTGTATCACAGTATCTAGTTTGTACTGTGATGTGTTTTTGCAGCTTAAAGAATTTGAGTAGAGAGTTTTGGAGTTTAGATTCAAGTTAAAATTTACTGTCATCTACTAGGCCTCTTTAAAGTGGGACTACATGAAATATTACCAACATTAACTCACTACTTACATTATGCTATATGGTCTTTGTTTTAGCTAGTGTTCTAAAGTAGTCATGAAAAAATAATGTGCTTTATTGAATTAAACTCTTATCAAAATTTATTTTTATACTAGAGAACAGTTAATCTAGTTATCTACTTAGCATTAAGATAAATTTATGGAAGATAAGAATTGGTAAGTTTAGATTTTTTAAATAATTAAAGGAGATTAGTTTTCTATATGAAACTTTAAAAATTATTATGTAATATTGTATCTTGCTACTTTATAGATTATATATTATTTGGAAAGTGGAAAAATAGATTATTTATATATTATGCCTGTGTCAAGACACTAAAAATAAAGATAACCTCAAACCAATGAAATTCATGTAATTCAATGAGATTTTCTGTGAAACTTGAATAATATAACATGGGTTGCTGCACCGGAGAGTAAATTTTTCCCCCTGGCTCTGAGTTATTAAAAGAAATAATTCAAGTGTTCATTGAGTCAAAGGAAATCCATGGAATTTATACTGGTGATGTCTGGGACACTTGTAAATTTGTGTTATGGATGTTTATATTATTTGTATTTATATTTCCTGATAAAACTAAGAGAGTTAAAGAGAGTTTTTCACTTTCCCTAAGACAGTGCTTTATAACATCATTGATTAGCAGATACTTTGACTTTCCAAATGCCTCCATACTCAAGGCAATTAGTACTTGAAATTAGTCTCGCCTCTCTTTGAACTCCTCTAAGCTAAATTTATTACACTTGGAAGTTGAGGAGGGCAGGACACTTGTGTTAATGTTTTGCATTTTCGTTTTCATCACCTGCTGAGATGTCTTCTTGTGTTCTTTGTGCAAAGGGAGAAATTATTTCATAAAATTACTCTTTTTCTTTACTTGATCATGTTTTATGGCTTTTTAAAAGTTTTTTTTTCAGCGCCAAAGTAGAAAAAATAGAATGATTTGAATGTGTATTTATAGGGTCTGTGGCAAGTTTAGAGAAGAGCATTCACTGGCAACTGAGAAGTTGCAGGACATTTAGAAAAATTGAACTGAGGTCTATAAGGTTTTAGGTCATAGTGCTGATTTTATCTGAGGGTCACTGTTGCAATGTTTATATAGAAAAAGCATCCTAAGGGTCTTCTTTTGCACTTTAAAGCTCATGTATGCTTTACAAAGTTCTTTCTTGTCCAGAAATAGAATGAATAAGGTTATTTTTGGTACTATAATAATAATAAAATATATAGAACAATTTTATTATTTATTCTATCACTATACTTTTTATTATGCAATTGTAGAATAGAAATTTCAGTATTTCTATTAAGATAGGTTTAGTTCCTTGTAAAATCTATACTTTATTTGGGCACATTATTTAGTAGTAAAGATGAAATGTATACTTTTTTGGACTTATGTCAGTCTGATATTATATAATGCCATGTGCTACCTGTCAGCGTAATGCTTTCCAATTTTACATTTATATGCTTTTCAGTTAGTGATGGCAAGATGCAGTAATATTTATGCCTTGTTTATATGCTCAAAGCTCTGTGGAATAAAAAAGAGAGACTGAAATCTGGTGGGATACTATACTATAGGATAAATATGGGTGAAATGGGTAAGTAAGAAAAATACATAGGAAAGGTTGCATCACTTTTGGCTAAGGCATCAACTTGATGGGCCTTAAAATATTAGACAGAATGCATGAAATCCAGTTGGGGGGCTATGGGGCAGGTGCAGATAGGGGAAGGGGTCTAAATATGATTAAGATGTATGAAATACACAAAAATTCAATAAAATATGTATTGTTTTAAAAAATGAAGCTTCTTAGAGGGAATAATATATAAACAGGAACTTAAAAGATATTTAGGAGTCCCATGGGCTTGGGAGGAGCCCCTGGCTCCTTTCTTTTACCAGTTCCATCTATGGAACAGATCCTCAAATGACCTCAAGAGTAAAAGCAAATCAGTTTATCTGGTCCAATTGTATGTCCTTAAACACCCAAAAGGGAAGTATAACCA
>NW_008356049.1:67529-78211 GCF_000622305.1 Nannospalax galili
ACCTCATTTAATTTTATGTCTTATAGAGTTTACAATGAGTTTAAGATTATATAAGTGTAATAATTCATCTGTAAACCTAAAAATGTACAGCCAATTTTGAAAGAGATGTACCCTAGCTCAGAAAAATATTATTGAATAGGTTAATGCTGTTGTAATGAAATGCTTCTTCTAATAAACAACAACAACAAAAAAGATATTTAGGAGAGAAATGGGGATATTCCAGGTGTGAATATGTGATGGAGTGGTATAACATGGGTTAAAATGTAGCCGTTGCCAACACAGAGAAACATCAAATAATAGAGAAATAAAACATAAAATCAGTAAATGATGTCAGTAGAAAGGAGGCAGGTGAGAAAGAACAAGGAGGAGGGGCCGGGCACATAGATGTTTTTTAGAAGATATTTTTTAGAAGATATTGTTCAGAGACAATGAACTAGATGGAGAAGATCAGGATTGGAGTTGGCTTCTGATTAATACAACTGGACTCTGAGGACTGGCTAGAGAAGGGGAAAGGAAATTATGTTTTAGTCTTTTTGAGACAGGGTCTCCCTGTAGCTCCAGCTCACTATGTAGGCCAGGATAGCCTGATCTCATAGAGATCTGCCTGCTTCTGTGTCCTGAGTGCTGGGATTAAAGGTGTGAGCCATCACACCTGGTCCCAAAGGGGAAATGAAATTTATCGAAGTTTTTTTAGTACATTCCCCTAGTGGCTAGAAGTATGCCAACATAAACTAGCATGGGGGGATGCTGGAAGACAATCAGGGCAGAGAAGACAAATAATTCAAATCTGGTCATATTATATGTGAGGGTAGGTGAGATGTTCTTGTGGAGCAATCAGATTCAAGAGGTATCATCAAAATACTAGTCATAAAGGGTTAGTCCATCAAGGGTCTTGCTAAAACTGGAGGAAGCAATGGAGTGTATGGAGCAGTTGCAAGAGAAGACTCTCAGAGGAAACAGCAGAGGCCAGGGGCAGAAACAGGGTCAAGTAAAGAAAGAATGCTAAACACAACTGGATGCTACACATTGGTAATTTTTAAGATGGTAATTACCAGAGAAGCAAGAACATTCCCTTTAGACAACATGAAAACTAGTGGCAAAAAGTATGTGTCAGAACGTTTTCCCCTTTTCAGGGACGGTTCAAGATAAAAAGGTTTGGTACCGTTTCTATGTCTCACTCTAATTCTTTACTCTTGACCCTCATCAAACAAGGGTACACAGGTCCAGGACCACACTTCCATGACTTAAACCTCCAAGGCCCAAGTTTTTTGATGTGCTACTTGTATATTCTGTATGTACTTTAGAGATTATTGACAAGATTATACATGCAATGTCATTTCTCAGAGAATGAAATAAGTACTGTACAAATATCACTGTTTCAATATCTGTGTTTTCTTTTGATTGAGCAGTGAATAGAACTACAAATGTTCATGTATTTCTTGCTGTTGCTTAATCACGTGATTTTTCTGCTTTGTTTGGGTGGTTCAAACATGATTGCATGCTTTACTTTGTGAGGGAACATCCTGGGTTTGTCCTGCTTCCTGTCCCGCTGGTCTCCTCCGTTCTCCTCAGTGTTAAATTTTATTGTTCACCCTTTTTAACTTTCATTCTTGTTTCCGGTGTTGAGGAACGTTATTGATGGTAATTTTCCAGACTCTTCAGTTGTTTTAGGATTTAGCTAAAAAAATAGAATCTTCTATCTATTGGATAGAGAAAATATAGTGAATATATTATTAGTGATACAAACACTATATAATAAATTTCTGAAATCATGTATATACCAACATTTAATACATGTATGTCATAATTGAATTACAAATCTATAAATTCTTTAAGGTGTATGACCTCATATAAGACTGTCTTTTCAAAAATAAAAACCATTCTATCATAATGAACTCACAAATAAAAACATCATATGGCTAGACTAAGGTAGCCACTCAAACAAACACTTGCCCATGCCCAAACTCCCAGTGAACTGTACACTTAGAATGGCCATTCTGAGGCTGAGGACTTCTTTTAGGGCTCCACACTTTCACTATCAGTTATATTTTCATTCATTTGTCCAGCACTAAAAGGGGAAAACACATGACAGAATTAAGACCAGGAAAATAATTAGCTTTATATCCTCATTCATGACTCATGTGTCCTTTTAAAAATAGTGATAATATGAAGAATGTAGCTGTCCTTTTATCTTTCAGATCCCATGATTCTGAGTAGTAAGATCTTCTAAATTTTATTACTTTTATTGTTTATTATTTTCTTATTTTTTATTTCTTTTTTATTGTTTTCTTATTATAAATGTATTGCTGAAATTATAATTCATGTGTGATATGATTTACCCATAACTGTGAAAAGAAATCATGTACCTGTTACCAATTCATTACACCTTGGCCTTCTTAGCAAAGTTCTATTAATAAAGATTTTCTTATTCTGAACATTTCCTATAAATTGAATTATGCAATATATAATCCTTTGCGTATGATTGTAAGTTATCATTATGTTTCACTATTTACTCATGCTGCAGAATGTATTAGCACTTCATTTTTCTTGCCAAGAAATATTCCATTTTGTAGACACACCACATTTTACTTATTTTATCATCTGGTGGACATTTGAGTGGTTACCACTTTTTGACTGTATTATATTAGTTACTTTCCTGTTTCTGCAACAAAATACATGCCAAGAAGCAATTTAAATGAGAAAAGGTTTATTCTGAGAAGGTTCCAGAGAATCACTTCATCATGGTGGTGAAGGCATGGTGGCAGGAGAGGGGCCATTGGCCACATTTCATCTGCAGTCAGGAAGCGGACAACAGTGAGTGCTCTTGCTCAGGTAGTCTTCTCCTTTTTATCAACCCCAGAACCCAAGCCCAGGGAATGGTGCCACTTGCTTTCAAGGTGAGACTTCCCACCTTGATTAACCTAATCTAGATAATCCCTCACAGCATGCCTAGAGCCTTGTCTCCTTGAGCCTGTCAAACACACACTATTAACCATCACAGGTATACACCTACTAGTAGAATTGTTAGTAATAGAGTTCTTTGTAACTTATGGGACTCTTAGACAATTTCCAAAGTGGATAAACCATTTTACCTTCTCATCAACATTATATGAGGTTCTTGTTAGTTTTCTACATCCTTTCCTATATGTGTTATCACATATATCTTATTGGCTATAGCCACATTGATGGTGTGACATCATATCTCACTAGTTTTCATTTGCATTTCATGATGGATCATGGGTCTGTCGCTTTAAGAATCTGGTCACTGTAAAGGACCAGATTCCATAGCCTGAAGAAATCAGCCCCACCTCACCCCCCAACCCATATCAAGCTGTCTTTCTCTCTGGAACAGAGAGTTAAGAAGACTTGCTGTATTGTAGCTTCATAGCCTCTAATTTATGGTCCTCTCAGTACTGGGCTCAACCACGCTCATTCTTGTCATTCCCTGGGTAAATCATATGGTGTAGAAGTTCCTGCCACTCCCCCGTCACCCCAAGGATATAAAAGTCAGATGCTTTCTTTTGTTGAAGATTCCTCTGAAGGCTTTCTCTGGGCACCTCCCTGTCATCCTGACCATGGCAGCTATACTGCTTTTACCTTAAGCTATCCTTTTTCATTTTGTTCCTCTCTATTCTTTAACTCACTATCCTGCTGTCTCTGATACAATGCCCTGTCCCTTTTTAATGCTGTCACCTCAAGGCCTAGTCATGACTCTCATGGTCACAAGGCCCACCCTCCTAATAAAGCTCATTCCTAGGAGCTATTTTATATCAGCTCCTTTCCTGAATCATATTTGTAATAATTCACTTTTTCCCCATCCAATGCATTGTTTACACCTTCTTGATAGAATCTTTTGGAGTACACAGGATTTTAAGTTTGATGAAGTACAACTTTCTTTTGCTGTGGTGCTCCTATAAGTTGCCTTTGCCTAATCCAAGATCATGAAGATTTACAACTGTGTTTTATTTTAAGAATTGTATAGATTTTACTCTTACATTTACAACATTGATCAGTTTTGATTTATTTTTAAGATTTGATGTGAGGTGGGACTCCAACCTTTCATTTTATGTACATATATAGCTATCCTGGTGCCATATGCTGAAAGGCAACTCTATCCCTTTGAATTTTGAATTTTCTTGATTTACTGGTCAAAAATTAATTGACCATAAGTGCAAGGTTTATTATGGACTCTTGAGTCTATACTATCTTGATTGTTATAGCTTTTTTGACAAGGTTTTAGTGTTTAAGAAGTATAGAACTTCCAAGTTTTTCTTCTTTTTCAAAATTATTTTTATTTTATGTGTATGAATGTGTTGCCTGCGTCTGTGTGAGTGCACCCCTGTCATGCAATGCATCGGAGGTCAGAAGAGGGCTTCGCATTCCCCCGGAACTGGAGTTAAGGACGGTTCATAGCCACCATGTGGGTGCTGGGAATCGAACCTGGGTCCTCTGTAAGAGCAGTCAATGCTCTTAATTGCTAAGCCATCTCTCCAGCCCTCAAAATTATTTTTTAATATTTTATTATTATTATTTTTACTTTGTTTTATGTGTATGAGTACATTGCCTGCATGTGCATAAGTGCACTCATGTCCTGCAGTTCCAGTGGAGGTCAAAAGAAGGTATCCCCTAGAACTGGAATTACTGATGGTTGTTAGCTGCCATGTGGGTGCTGGAATTGAACCAGGGTCCTCTGTATGATCAGCCAGTGCTCTTAACTTTTGAGTCATCTCTCCAGCCCCCCAAACTGTTTCTTTATTACTGGTTTATAAGTCTGAAATTAAATGTTGTCTGTTAGTAGGTTCCCCATTTGTTAGGTAGTTCTAGAACTCTGGTATACTAATTTACATAATGCAGGGTGTTGCTGAGTTTCATTTGAGATTATTAGTTGTTTGTTATAGAGTTAAAATAATGACCACCTAAAAGAAGTTGTGGTGTTCAGCATAAAGTGTTTCTAGATGATTTTTTTTTCTTTTGTTTTGTTTTGTGTTTTGAGACATGGTCTCCCTGCAACTCCAGCTGGCCTAGAATTCACTACATTATGTAGACCAGGCTGGCCTCAGTCTCACAGAGATCGGCCTGTTTCTGTCTCCCGAGTGTTGGGATTTAAGGTATCTCCAGCTTTCAAAATTATTTTGGATATTTCGGTTCCTTTCAATTCCCACATGGATTTTAGGGTTAATTAGGATTTTGATAAAGATTATGTTGAATCCAGTGTGGGAACTATTGTCATGTTAGTGGCATCAATTCTTCTGACTCTGAACCTGGGATCTCTTTCCATTTATTTAGGCCTTCATAATTTCAACAATATTTTATAGCTTTTGGCATGTACAATTTGCATTTATTTATTAAATTTAAAATTAGCAGACATTTTATTCTATTTCAGGCTGTTGTAAGTGTAATTTCTTTTCAGTATCTAATCAAGAATGAGATTAATTCATTCATTCATTTTTACATATTCATCTCATGTCTTACATCTTTGCTGAATTTACTAGTTCTAATAATTCTGAGGTGAATTAGGAATTTCTGTATTCAAGATCCTGCCATATGAAAATAGAGATTACTATTTCATTTATTTCCAATTTGGAAACCTTTTATTTATTTTCTTACTTGCTATGCTTTCAAGAATCTCCAGTACATTAATAAATGGATGTGAGGAGAGCAGACATCTTTCCTTGTTTGATCTGAGGGGAACACCGTTCTGTGCCCACTATGAAATATAATGCTCAGGAATTTCCCAAGGATGTCTTTATTATGATGATCACATTCCATTTTAATCTGAGTTTGTTAGCTGTTTCTTTGCTTGTTCTGCCTAGACTGCCCTTCCCTCTCATTTCTATATGGTAAATTCTTTCTAATTTCCTAAGACCAGCTTAAACATCTGTAGTCAACAAAAATGATCCTCTCCTCTTTTCTAGTACTGACTTTTAGGGTTATAAGTCATACAGAAATGGAAGAAATTGGCTTTGGATCAGCCTTTAAAGGCCTTTTTCAATGTGGAAATTGTTCAGCTTGAATTGAAGAAATGAAGATTCAGAGTCTTCATAGATCCTTCCTTCCATTTAACCTGTCTCAGTAGAGATTTCAAACACACAGCTCCCTGAGCTTAAATAAACAAGAATATAGATGCAAAGGAATAACTGATCCACATCTCTCTTAGAAGTTAGTATTCTATGTACTTACAAAAAAAATCTAATAAAGTGTCCTGCTCACCCAAGATTGAAATGATAAATATTGAACATTATGGCAACTGAGAAGAGTGAGTGAATTATCTCATCCAGTGAAATGAATCTTGCATTAAGATGGTATGTTAATTGAGAGCTGAGGATTGGTGGTTTTTACTTACATGGATATTAAGTTACAATTCACTTCTATCATTTTCTTATCAAACAGTGAAGCTAGTACATATTTCCTTTACTTGGATGGCTTAGTTTTTAACTTTGTTTTACTGGATCTCTTTTCACATATGCACTCATTCACATCTTAACTCATCAGTTTATACATGTACTGGATTTTCTTAAGTGTGTATTCATGTTAATCTGTAGAGAATATATAAATGGAAAATTAAATGTCTATTTAGAAATTTAAATGTCTAGGAAAATTAATATGATATGAAATAATGACTAATGTTTTCTAGCTCAAAATGACAACCTGAACATGTATATCAGATTCCCTTTGCTCCAACATATATACACAAATATGGATATATACACACATGTAAAAGAGGCAAGTAAGGAAAGTGGACTTATATAACCTTAAGGTTTAGCCTGCTGTTGATACTAACCAGTATGGTCTGTGACTCATAAACAAAATAGTCATAAAATACTACCATTAGTTGAGGAAAAAAATCATGAAACATGAACTATGTTAATTATTCCCTACCAAAAAATAATTTAAGAAACAAAGGAAGATTTTAAAACTTTGGGGTGTGTATATTTTCTATTTAAATTTTGTGTATTTCATACAGAACATCTTAATTAATCTTAATTATCTTTATACACCCTTCCCCATTGGCACCATCCCTGGGTATTTTTATTTATTTTATATTTTAATTTATTTAGTAAGCACATAATTCGTACAAGCATTTCATTACAATAGCATTGACATAGTCAATAAGTTTCTAGAGCAAATATGCATCTCTTTCAAAATTGGCTGTAATTTTTAGGTTCACAGTTGAGTTAATACAGTTATACATTATTGTACTCAGTATAAACCCTATAAGACATAAAATTGAATGAGGTTTTAACCTTTAAAAAAGATCTCCATTTCATTTTAAAATATACTGTTTCATGCAGAAAAACTCATTTTTAGTGCAACTAACACTCAGATGCTTGTACATGCATCTCTAATGTCTATATATCTGATTATTACTAGTCATAGTCAGTTACTTTCTGAGATCCTTGGAACCTGAACATGGATGTAAATTCATCAGATAGATGTCAATGGTAATGTTTTTCATATCTGCTAATTAACATGAAGCAAATTTTTATGCTTCTTCCTCAAATATAACTCATTTTTTTAATTTATTGATTTTTTTGTGAGTATTTCATACAGAACATCCCAGACAATCTTATTCACAATCCAAATGGCACCCTCCTATCGCACCCCCGCCCCACTGGAGCCCATATACTCTGTCATCCCTGTTACTGTCCACGGTGTTGTCAGTGCCCCCAGCCATTCCCCAATGGAAGTCCATACACTGAGTATAGTAAGCCTATCTAGAGTTCCTTGTTTTAGGAAGATAAGCTCTTACTCATCTAGCAGTAATCAGTTGCCAATATTCCTTTAGATAAGATTGGGATGTGCTGTTCATTTTCCCAGTTCTATGCTGGGTTACTGTCTGGGAGTCTCTCAGGCCACCCTGGGCCAACAACTCAAAGGAAGGTATTTCCTGTCTGGCATTGTTTTTTATTATGTGGCCTTTAGCTATGCACATGGACTCTTAAAGAATTGTACTGATCACTTTAATCTTTGGTTATACTTTCCTTTTGGGTGTTTAAGACCATACGGTTGCCTCAAATAAACCAATTTATTTTTACTTTTAAGGTTGTTTGAGGATGTGTTCTTCAGGGGTCACGTGGGCTTAGGAGGAGCCCCTGGCTCCTTTCTTTAACCAGTTCCATCTATGTGAAGATAAATCAAAGGTCCTGCTTGACCATTTCTGGCTTCACTTGGAAGCATGAAGGAGATGTTTCCTCTGAGTTGATTCTTTGTAGACTGGACACTGGTTCAAGTCCAGTGGGGTCTTCATGTCCTCCCTGAACAAGAGGACGGGTGACTCACCACAGTTACAGGACATTTTGAGAGATGTTCCATAGTCCCCTGGAACTTAGTCGACCTTGGAGGGCAAGGAGCAAAAACTGTCCTTTATGTCCCTCTGACCAGATTAGTATAGGCCTCAAAGTATGGATGTTAAACAGCAAAGAAGGTTAGATCCACCAGTCCGATACTTTTAATTATCATGTACTATGTATATAAGGCTTGGGTAAAAAAACAAAATATTCTCAGCTAAACCTTGACTAGATATATATATATATATTTTGTTCCTTAAACTAGTTGACTAAGCTATGACCATAGAAATTTTAAGATTATGTGTATATTATTTTTGTCTCATCCTTTATATATCATAACAAACCTAAACAAAACTTCATCACTTGCTTAGGCATTCTCATTTTTTCCAATTTGGAAAATATCTCCATTCCCATATCCTTTTAATATCTTTTACATTTCCCTTTTCTTTTTTTAAAGAATTATGAGATATAATAACATTAACAAATAAATTTTCCATCTGTTGTGAGACTTCTTTTCCTAGGGATGCTAAGCAATGTTTATTCCCTTTTAAGTTTCTAGTGTCAAGTCAATGTTTGATTAAAGTTTTACTGGGGAACCAATGAATTTATTGAGCTTACTTACTGAGATGACTGAGGAGTTGCTGAAGTGTATGAATGGCCTGAGGCTGTGCACACTGGAAAGCCTTTACTCAGCATGGGTCATGCCTTCTCATCCTAGCCTTCCCCAGATTATATACTTTAGCCCTTCCCAAATCCAGGAGGCCATGTGTGATTAGGGTCAAATTACATACCGGTGGCTAGGAAGAGTGGCTGGATAATCTGATGAGGGTCCAGTGACCCTGCTTGGCCCTCCTTTAATGAATGAACACAACCGTCAACAAGCCCAGTTGTGACAATGTTTCACGATCAGGCTCAGCTGAAGTTGTGATGATGGTAGTTATTTCATGCAGAAGGGACTGCTGTACAACATCTTATTAAAAAGACCTGAAATTTAAAAGGATTTTCTGCTAGGGTCCACATATGAGAGAGAACATACATTGTTTGTATTTTTGTGTCTGTGTTACTTCACTTAGTATACCAGTTTCTAGATCCATCCATTTACCACAAATTTCATTATTTCATCTTTCTTTACTGCTGAATAGGACTCCATTATGCAAATATACCACTTTTTTGTTAACTACTCATCAGTTGAGGGGCCCTTAAGTTTCTTCCATCTCTTAGCTATTGTGAAAAGAGCAGCAACAAACATGGTTGTACAAGTGTCTCTACAATAGGATGAGTCCTTTGGTATATGCCAAGAAGTGGTATAACCGGATTATATGGTCGGTTCATTTTTAGTTTTTTAAGAGTTCTCCACATTGTTTTCCATAGAGGTTGCATGAGTTTGCAATGCCACCAGCAGTGAATGAGTGCTTCCCTTTCTCCACATCCTCACCAGCATTTGGTATCATTTGTTCTCTTGATCCTAGCCAGTCTGATTGAGGTAAGGTTATACCTGTTTAATTTGCATTTCCCTAATTACTAATGATGTTAACACTTTTTGAGATGTTTCTTAGCCATCTTTATTTCTTCCTTTGAGAACTCTCTTTTTAGATCTTTAACCCATCTTTCCATTGGGGCATTTGGTTTCTTGATTCTTTATGTATTCTGGATCCTAAGCCTCTGTCAGATGTATCACTGGTGAAGATTTTTTTTCTCATTCTGTGGGTTCTCTCTACTTTTTTGATTGTTTCTTTTGCTGTACAGAAGCTTTTTAATTTAATGAGGTCCCACTTGTTGATTGCTGACCTTCATTCCTGAGCAACTTCTGTCTGATTTAGAAAATTCTTTCCTATACCTATATCTTGTACGTTACTGCCAATATTTTCTTCTAGTAGTTTCAGGGTTTCCAGTTTCACATTGAGGTCTTTGATCCATTTGGAGCTGACTTTTGTGCAAGGTGAAAGATAAGGATCTAGTTTCATTCTTCTACAGGTGGAGATCTAGTTTTGCCAGAACCATTTGTTGAAGATGCTGTTTCTCCTCCATTGTGTGTTCTTGGCACCTTTGTCAAATATCAGGTGACTTGGGTTTGGATCTTCAGTTTTGTTCCATTGATCTATGTGTCTATTTTTGTGCCAGTACTATGCTGTTTTTATGGCTATAGCTCTGTAGTATGCTGTGAGATCTGGCATAGTAATCCCTCCAGCATTGCTCTTTGTACCCTGGGTTGCTTTGGCTATCCAGGGTCTTTTTGCTTCCATATGAATTTAAGGATTTTTTTTTCTCTAATTCTGTGAAGTATGTCATGGGGATTTTGATTGGGATTGCATTGAATTTATATATTGCTTTTGGTAGGATGGTCATTTTCACAATATTAATTCTTCCAATCCATGAGCATGGGAAGTCCTTTCA
>NW_008356049.1:78303-85649 GCF_000622305.1 Nannospalax galili
TATTTTTTTTTTGCAGCTATTGTGAAGGGGAGTGTTTCCATGTGCTCTTTCTCTGATTGCTTGTTATTGGTATATAGAAAGGCTACAGACGTTTGTTGACTGATTTTATAACCTGCCCCTATACTGAAAGTGTTGATCAATTCTAGGAGTTTTGTGCTAGAACTTTTGGGATCTCTTAGGTATAGTATCATATCATCTGCAAAAAGTGATTGTTTGACCTCTTCTTTTCCAATTAGTACTCCTTTAATTTCCTTCTCCTGTCTTATTGCTCTAGCAAGAGTTTCAAGCACTATGTTGAAAAGGAGTGACGATAGTGGACATCCTTGTCTGGTTCCTGATTTTAACGGGAATGCTTCCAGTTTTTCTCCATTTAGAATAATGTTGGCTGTAGGTTTGTTGTGTATAACTTTAATTATGTTGCGGTATGTTCCCTCCAGTCCAATTCCCTCTAGGACTTTGAACATAAATACATGCTGAATTTTGTTATAACCCTTTTCTGCAATTATTGAGATGACAATGTGGTTTTTGTCTTTGAGTCCATTTATATGATTAATGATGTTTATTGACTTACATATATTGAACCATCCCTGCATCTCTGGGATAAGCCTACTTGATCATTGTGGATGATCTTTTTGATGTCTGTCTGTATGTGGTTTGCAAGTATTTTGTTGAGAATTTTTATATCTGTGTTCATTAGGGATAAGGGCCTATAGAGTTGGGGTTAATCTGTGTCTTAAAGTCCTGTAATGTTGTTTTTATGAATCTGGTGCACCATAGTTTGGTGCATATATGTCAAGGATTGTAATATCTTCTTGGTTAACTGTTCCTTTGATCAGAATGAAGTGACATTCCTTGTCTCTTCTGATTAGTTTTACTTTGAAGTCTATTTTGTCAGATATTAGCATTGCAACCACTGCTTGTTTCTTAGTGCCATTTGCTTGGAATATTGTTTTCTATCCTTTTACCTTAAGGTAGTGCCTGTCCTTGAAGGTGAGGTAGATTTCTTGCCGACAGCAAAGAGATGAATTTTGTTTCTTAATCCATTCACTTAGCCTGTGTCTTTTGACTGGGGAGTTCTGTCCATTGATATTTAAGGTTATTATTGAGAGATATGTATTGGTTGCCCTCATTTTGATTGCTGTTTGTGTTCTCTGTATAATTTTGTGTTTCCTAGATAATATCTTTGTTTATTTTCTTTCGTTGCACCTAGGATATAGTTGAAATATTCTGGGCTGACATCTATTGTCATGTAGAACTGGAAATACCTTGGTCCAGGCTCTTCTGGCTTTCCCATAGTTTGCATTGATAAGTCAGCTGTGATTCTGATAGGCTTTCCTTTGTATGTGACTTATTGTTTTTCTTTTGCTGCTTTCAATGTTCTCTTTTTCTTCTGTACATTTAGTGTTTTTACTATGATGTGTCATGGTAGTTTCTTTTCTGATCCTTTCTATTTGGTGTTCTATGTGCTTCCTGTATTTGTATGGGGATGTGTTTCCTTAATTTCAGGAAATTCTCTTCTACAATCCTGTTTAAGATCTGGTCAACACCATTAACCTGAAATTCTTCTCCTTCCTCTATTTTTATGATCTGTAGATTTGGTCTTTTCATGGTGTCCCACACCTCTTACATATTCCATTCCTGTTTGTTTTTCTTTTTTTTTAATTTTCCATAATCTTTGGCTTGAGTGGGCCAATTCTTCAATTTTATCCTCTAGTGTTGATATTCTGTTTTCTATTTCATTCATTCTAGAATTGAGGCTTTCTCCTGTTGTTTCAAGTTGGCTTATTGAGTTTTGCTCTTCCTTCTTCATTTCTGCCTGAGTTTTCTTCAATGTTTCTGTCTCTTTTGTGAATTCATTCAGAAGTTTATCCCTATCTTCTTTTAGTTCTTTGATTTGTTTGTGTGTTCTTTAAATTCATTGAATTCCTTGATCATGTTTATGATTGTTCTGTTAAATTCAGTGTTCTGGGTTATCTCTAGGGGGTTCTACAGGATTGGTGGAGCTTGGTGGGGACATAGTGTTTCAGCTTTCCATTTTATTATTCTTTCGTTGTGATTTTGGTGTGTGAATTTCTTTTGTTGTTTATGATTCTGATATGAGAATTAAGTTGAAGTGTGCTTCTGTTTGTATTATCGGGGTGCCTAGATCCTTTATTGGTTATGTAAAGCTGGTTGGTACTGGGTTCAGGTTCTCTCACGTTTAATTTGGAGGGAACTGATGGTTTCAGATCAGCTATTCAGGAGTACTCATGGAAGCCCAATTCAGGTTCCAGTCAGGTACACTCAGGCTTCCTTTACCACGTGGAGGCAGGACCCAGATGCTTTCAGTGTCTTCTGTGTTCTCAGCCCCTATGCCAGAGGGAGGCCAGAGGGCAACCAGAACTTGGCACTCTCTGGCAGTCTGCTGAGATCAGAGCCGCTACACCAATGGAGGTTGAAACCCACTCTCTCAGGCTGTTTGCTAGGATCTCAGCCTTAGCCTACCAAAGCAGATCTGCCGTGGGGTCTTGAGAGGGGCTTCACGAAATCCCAGGTAGGGGGATGGGTATGGCACAATTAGGGGAAGCTCACCACCACGTGGAGGCAGGATCCAGGGGCTCTCAGGCAGTCCTCTACATTCTCAGACCCTCTCCTAGATGGAGGCCAGAGGGAGGCCAGAACTCGGCACTCCCTGCTGGTCTGCTCAATGATATGGCTGATATTGCTGACCAAAGAATTTACCTGGAATATCAAAAATATGTAAGTTCAATGAGAGGTGCAAACTTTTGTCTTGTTGGTCTAAAAGTTTGGCATGTAGGAGATTAACTACTAGAGTATGTTAAAATGCAATTCCCTTGGTTCCAGAGTTCTAACATCTTTATTTTCAGTAAAATCTACTCTAAATTTTAATACATTTGGAAGTCGATGTGATAAGATTTAAAAGATGAAAAATTATATGTTGTATAGTTACAACATTATAAAATATGTCTCTTAAGCTCATTCTTCTTAACTGAAATTTTATTTCCTTTGTGTAATATTTTATGTACCCACAACCCTCCCTTTAGCTGTGGATAACTACCAATTTACATAATATTTCTGTATGTTCAATGGTTTTAGATATCTAGTGAGACTATGTGGAATTTGTCTTTTTTGTGCCTGGCTTACTTATTTAATTTCATATAATGCTTTTCCAGTATCAAATAATAGAATTTCCTTCTTAAGCAGAAGAATATTCCATTGTGTGGACATAGCACATTTTCTTTACCCATTTATCTGTTTGTGAACACTTAGGTTGATTCAGTATTTTGGCTGTTGTGAATAATGCAGCAGTGACCATGGGAGTGTAAATCTTTCTTTAACATATTGATCTCGTTTCCCTTGAGTACACAGCCATCAGAAGGATTGCTGGATCTCATGGTAGTACTGTTGTTTTTTTTTTTTTTTTTGGTTAACCTAATGTTTTCAGTAATTACTATAATAATTTATATTCCCACAGAAATATATACACTGCCATTTCCCCACATATTCTTGCCCACATTTTTTAATCTCTTTGACAAAACAGTTCTGACATATATGTGGTGATACCTAATTGTGGTTTTAATTTGCATTTCTCTGTTGGTTAGTAATGTTGACCATTTTTTCATATGTTGGTCATTTTTATGTTTTCTTTTAAAAAGTGTCTACTTAGATCCTTTGCCCATTTTTATATCATATATTTGTCATTTTTCTATTGAGTTGTTTGAATTTGTTACATATGTTGGCTACTAACACCTTTGCAATATATTGTAGGTGTATTTTTTAACCTGTACTCCCTTCTTAACAAATTCGCATTTGTTGAGAAATGTAGCAAAATAGCAACAAGAGCAAAACAAGTATGAAAGTGACACAGGGACCTATGGGAGGGGATTGGTGGGGGAGATTGTGACCAGAATATATTATATACATGTATACATTTGTCAAAGAATGAATTAATTTTTAAAACCTGAAAACAGAGAGAAATGTAGGATATTTGAACTTTGTTAAAATTAGCATGATGTTGAATCTTGGTCCAAGTGTTAAGTTAAAACCTTTAATAACAAATAATTAAATAGAAATGTTTGAATTTTAAAAATTTGATTTGTGTTTCAATGATTAATGAGGGTTTAAGAAGTGGTCCCTAAAATGTCACCTTATTTTTAGTAATATATTGTACTGCCATGTTAGGAAAAACTTAACTGAACTTCTATTTTCTAAGGCTAGAAAAATGTCTTAAGATATAAGCCTTAATTTGTTTTTAGAGAGTCAGTGGTTAGCACCATTAAAAATTAATATTGTATCCTTGTCCAGAACAAAACACATTTTATATAAACATAGTTAAATGTTTCTTTTCTAACTGCCAAGTTTTATGTCTTGACCAGTGCTTGGAAACATGAGCATAATATAGGTTATCATTTATTCTGTGGTTGGTTCATTTTTTTATTCTTAAATACTTTCTTAGTATCTACTTTGTTTGGTAAGGGAAGACAATTTCTACTGCTTCCAAGTGATTTATCAGTCATACTTGGAGCCCATAATGCTGACTTTGTGTCAGAATGCAAAAAAAATTTTTCCTTTTTAAAGGAGAGGAAAAAAAAACTCTAAAATTTTCAGGATAGCAAATTTTAATTTAAAAATTTAAAACAGTACATGACATTAATTTCTGATAATCTAAAGGTATATTTTACTGTCTAGACACTGAATAGTCTTCTGTGTCCTATTAGATACTTCCAAATTGTTAAATTAATTTGTTTGGGTAGATAAAATCTTATCAGTATTACAAAGCATTAAATCTTAACAAATGGGAGAGTGTAAAAAACAACTTGTAAGTGCTCAGTTTAGTTTCCTAGGGATGAACTATAGCCCTGAAGATAGAGGGAGGAAAGAAAATCAATACATCTGAAGTGAAGCCTTGGATTTGAATTGTAGAAGATTCTTACTAACAAATTTGGCAATGTCATAAGGAAGCCCATTACTTTGTATGTTAACAAAACACTAATAAAAGGGAAAAGTACACATAAATGCTGCTATTTATGCTTTAAGTAAATTTAAAAACTTTGTTAAAGCAAAAAAATAGAAATATATAATATTCTGATGCTCAATTAGCAAGGGACCAGCAACAAAACCCAGCAGTCAATGATGGAATAAAGCTGAGTACTTATTAAAACTCTTTTGGTTTGGTACTTTCAATATTTTATTTTTTATTTTTATTTTATTTTATGTGTATGAGTGTATTGCTTGCATTTGGGTAAGTGCACCCATGTTGTACAATGCCCACAGAGGTTGGAAGAGGTCGTTGGACCTCCTGGAACTGCAGTCAAGGATAGTTTTTATCTGCCATGTGGGTGCTGGGAACCAAACCCAGATCCTCTTCAATACCTCTTAACTGCTGTGCCATCTCTCCAGCCCTTGGTTTGATACTTTAAAAAAAAAAAAAATGGCAGCAGGCTCTCACTCTGTTGGCTAGGCTGATATTTGAACTCAAGTAATCCTCCTGTCTCACTTATCTGGGTTCAGGGAATACAGGAATATACCATAACTGGCTGGTTTCATAATCTTAATTTTTTAATATTTTATTTTTTATTTTATTCCCTGCATATGTGTAAGTGTACTCATGTTATTCAGTGCCTATGGAAGTCAGAAGAAGGTATCGGATTCCCATGGAACTGGAGTTACAGACAGTTATTAGCTGCCATGTGGGTGTTGGGAACTGAACCAGGGTCCTCTGCAAGAGCAGCTAGTGCTCTTAACCTCTGAGCCATCTCTTCATCCCCAATCTTAATTATTTTGAAAGAAAATGATCCACTGAATATACTGGAAAGCCATCTTAATAAAATTTGAGTGAACTGGGGAATAATGACACCATGGCCTAATTTTGAAATGACCATTTACACTAGAATGAGTTGGCATCATCCATGCTTCCATTCAGTGGCTCAGTCCAGTGAGGTTTATAATAGATTTAGTAAGCTGGTGAGAGGCTCGCCTGCTGGATATTTCCCGCCCCCTGCTCTCTGCAGTCATCCCTACCTGCCAAACTCCTTATTCTAAGACTTCGTTCAAATATAACTGCTCTTAGTATTCATGCCCAAGATATCTGTTGTGAAGTCTGTTGTAATTTCAAATTCTCCTTGGGGAGACTGGCGTGTGCTCTCTTTGCTCCCAGGCCCACGCAGTCCTAGTGCCAACTGACAAAACTAACACAATGCCCCTCTGAGTCACAGTTTGGGGAATAACGATATTTATTTGGGGTCGCCAACAAAGGGCCTGTGGGCCCTTTCCCCTTACATCTCGGCTGAGTTTTTGAGATCCGCTGCTGCCAACAGTCTGCCAGCACTCCACCAAGATGGTGACTGTCTGCCTCTTCCTGGCTTTCTCATCTGTCTTTAGACCCATCCCCTCATGCAGTTGAAGCTAGCAGATCGGGTTGAGGGTGACTGTCTCCCTCCTCTGCCTATAGAGTCTCTTGGGGTTCAGTGCTAGTTCCCTCGGAGGACACGCCTACCCAACATCTGTGCGTTCTTGTATAGTTCCCCATACTATTCTGCTCCATCTATTTCTTCTCTCTTCACCACCCATGTGGAATTCCTAAAAACTGAACTACAGGCAGCATGTTTATTCTTGCATTCCCAGTGCTGGTTGCGCTGTGCTTAGGAGCCTAGTATTAAGGGTAGCGGTGCTAGGTGGATCTATGTTCAAATTTCATTCTGCCACTTCCCAGTTGTGTGTTATTTTTGGAGGAATTGCTGAAGATAGGTGTCAGTTTTCTTTTCTGTAGTAAACAGAGGATTTAGGCCTTGAGGTATTATTTAGATAAAATTAATTTTAATTTCTTCATGTTTGGCTCCCTATAAATAATGAAATGACAATTCTTAGACAAAGTAAACATAGGATAATATAAAAAAATGAAAGCTATATGTCCCAAGGTCTTTGATTTTCCAGCACTGGGTCTGTGATTTGACTCACTTTCATTTAACTGCAATTCTTCGTATTTATTCAGCACAGGCTTAAGGAGCTCACTGAAAAATATAAGGTTTCCAAGATATTTGTCTGAGCAGGCACTTAATGTTTGGCAGAGGGCATAGCACTTACTCTTAATTATGATGAAAATATCCAAGAATGAGCTGGCATGCTGAGTTCAGTGGTCTCCTATTTGGCTCAGTGTACAGATTTCAAGGTAAGAGACCACAGATAAAGAAAATAATTGGACATTTTTTAGGCTACAGTGTCATAGCTAGCTTTGTCTTCTTACCAAGAACTTGTATTTAAGAAAATAAGTCTTGAAGAACATTTAAAATCTGGTAATGTATTAGAGGAAGTTCTTTTTTTTTTTTTTTGGAGCCTATGGAACATTT
>NW_008356049.1:86483-86830 GCF_000622305.1 Nannospalax galili
CAATGGGATCCTATCCATCACACGCTGGGGCTCCAACATTTACCTTCCTAGTGCTCTTTTTCAATCCAAACTGTATTTCTTTCTGCTCCATTTTCTCTCTTTCATGTAGATCTGCACAATATTCACATTAATAGCCACACCACCATTTCTACATTTGGCCGTCTTGAAATTTCTTCCACCAGAGAAATTAGTCCATTGCTTTTCAACTTAACCTCAGGCAAGCTTTTACATGGAGGGCAGACTCCATCCAGACTCTTTCTCAAATTATCCCAAGTGCTGCTTAAGTCCTGATTTCTCTCTGGAACTACATTGTTCTCAGCACTGCTTTCTTCCAGGTACCTACTAGA
>NW_008356050.1:0-249 GCF_000622305.1 Nannospalax galili
ACCCCTCCATCATGCTTTTCCCACTTAAGGTGCCCCCATTTCCCCCCTTTCGTCCTTACTAATACCCTTCTCCTATGGTCCTACCTCCCTTGAGCTCCTTCTTTCCCTTTATCTCCTAGGTTCCTTGTATACCCTTCCCTCCCCCCTCCCTTAAATTAACCAAATTTTTATCCATATCTCCCTTATTAATGCCTGTTCCCTACTGTTACTCTCTTTCAGGTTATTTCTTTTCCTTTACCTCCCTGTTTC
>NW_008356051.1:0-2055 GCF_000622305.1 Nannospalax galili
GAGGCCCCAAGACTAGGAATGGCGCAAGGCCCAAACTAGGAGTATAGAATGGCAGCGGGGGGGGGAATGGTAGGGTGAATGTGGCTTAGCAAGTCCCGGTGTGGAGAGCTGCGCTATAGACTTACCCCAAGAGGCCTGAGGATAGTAGTGCAGGCTAGGAGCCATACAACATATTTTTATGTTAATTTATTGTGGTTTATGCCCTTGAGGGGTGACTTAGAAAGAAACATGCACTTGATGCCCAGCTATGTAATGTGGGCTCAGAGCCTCCTATGCCAGATCACTAGTCCACCACTCCAGATGACTCCCAAGGCCTGCCCATAGTCACCTCTAGCATTCACCCACTCCTCCTGGGTCCACAGTTTCACCCCAGGTTAGTAAACTCCAGGCTATTCTTTCTCATGTGCTTGGCCACAGCATTCTGGTCCGCTCCCATCCCAATATGGCGCAGCAAGCCCCATCTCCCATGGTTAGCTCTCCAATCCGTTCTCCTCAGCAGGCCCTGTACCTCAGAAAAAATAGGCTGTCCAGGGCACATGCCACTCCTTTCTTCCACTCTTACAATTTTTCTTCCAATCTTCTGCTAAGGTCCCTGAGCCTAGGAGTGTTGAGGAACCCTGCTGCTAGGGTTGTAGTCCTCCATGTCCAGATAGCTCTAAGGGGCTCAGCACTATATGGAAGGACTCCCCTTCTCAGCAGGGGACTCCTGCTCTCTGCCTGACTTACCTGGAAAGTGCCACCAAGCACGGATGCCTTACTTTATTTGGAACATGATGTTTGGCATAGTTATCTGGAATAAAAGCTACCACCAGGTTTTTTCTATATGATAATTAGGCATTGCCTGATAGTTGGATGATAGGAGCCTACTGCCACATGTAAATAAAGCATACTATGAGCACCTATCAGCTAAAGCATTGGCTACTGCCTCCACACTCTATTTTCCCTAACCCCCACTGAATAAACAGAGCTGTTTCACTGAATCTGGAGCTGTTTGTTTCACTGAACATGCCTCCATGGAAGGGCCTTCTTCTGTCAGTGCTCACTGGCCGTCCTGACCCTGTTCATTGATTCTGCTCCCTTTGTCCTCATGGACTGGTGGCCAATGACTCACGAGGAAAGGGAGAGACCCCATAAAGGAGGGGGACACAGATGTAGGGTGAGCTCTCTTGTATTATGGTGAGATCGTGACTTCTTGGGCCTCCACATTTTTCATCTTTAAGGCATGGCGATTGATCTATCTCCATGATGTTTCTTCTACTATGAAGAAAAATGGAAGGAAGTAGACACATTTAATCAAACATGAATGTAAACACAAATGCCTAGACGATTTCCCAGTAGGTGTACTATATTCATTAAACAGTGTACTTGTGATGGCTTCCCCACTAGGGCCTGTAGCTTTTCTCAACACAGGGGGATGGATTCGTCTACAGCACAAGATGTGTGTTCCACCCCTAGGAGTGGGCCTTATCCAATTAGAAATTTGCAGTTGTATGTATGTTGGTCAAGGCATCATTGCACTTGCAGGCATTGCTTGGCATGTCCATAGTGTACAGCATGCAGGGTCCATTGTTGAGCTGAATCTTAGGGGATCCTTTCTTCCCCAACCATCTGAATAGCACCTTCCGGTAATATGAAAGTCATCCATCCACTGACATGGAGTTTTTTGGCTTAGTCTCAGCTCTTTCTCTTCTCCCATGCTCACGACATGCATTGGCTTCAACAACATTGCCTTACTGACCTTTCTAGTGTACAACCGATATTAATGGTAATAGCCTTGGTGAACTTGAGGACCTCAAGGATCTGTCTAAGAGCTCATAAGGGGCCATCCCACCCCTGGTACTGTAGATATTCTTAACAGTTGTATAATCTGGAAGTCTCCACCTTCATCTTACCCAACCATTAAACTCCCAAGAATCTTACAGCTATAGCTGGCCTTTGCTTCTTCAGATATCTTTCAAATGGGTTTCACATCTGTAAAACACTCAAAGGAAAGTTGACTTTATATATGAAATCAATCATAGACAAGGTCTCACACAGTGTGAAAAGGTTTTGTGC
>NW_008356051.1:2248-7203 GCF_000622305.1 Nannospalax galili
GAAAAGGTTTTATCCGTTTGTATTAACTGTTTTCTACATAGATCCTTGTTAGGTACTATAGCGTGGGTACAAGGCATTAGTTTGGTTAGTTCTTTGCCATCTTTAATTATCCCTTTGGAGTCATTTTGTACTTGGAGGATATTACGTGGAGTCTCTTTGTATTCTTTTATTCTTGATACACTTATAGGTGCTGGCTCCAGTTGCCTGATCCTGCACTGGGCTAAGGAGGCAGGGGATTTTTCCTGTCCCTGCTGTACTTGCTGGTTCCCTGAGTCAGATAAGCCCTAGGTTTGCCTCCTTACTGTAGTCATATCTGTCATTGACCACACTTGGTTTCTGGGGGAGAAAATTGACTTCCACATCTAGTATAACCTTTAGCAGAAGAGAAATGCATCTTATTTAATCCTTGGGGATACTTAATCACCCCTTGTACAGTTTTTATCCTTTGAATGTATTTTGTAAAATATTCTTCTGGTTATAAAGTCTTCCAGAAACTCCTTAGAACAGAATTTTGTTTTCCATCAATTTTTTCCTCTGGGAAATTGGGCTCGACATAAGTCTTGCCACATTTGTCTTTGAGTAACCCAAATAGGCCATTTCTTCTGTCTCATTTTTTTTGTGTTTCTCATAGGGTTTTCTGTTATTCTTCAGACATGTTTTACATGCTGGTGAGAATCATTTAGACTTGCTAAAGCCTCATTCACTTTACACAGATCCTGTCCCATTAAAGGGATTAGCAAAACCATTAAAGCTCCATACCATTCTCAAGGTCCCAGTTGAATTAAGTTTTATTTCATATCACTCGTGAACACATTCTTATCTGGCCCAGTGAGCTGGACATCATATATTCCTTTCCTCATGCCTAATTCTCTCAGTAATGCCTGCCCCTCCTTTATAGTCCTCCAGGCCCTGCTAATCATGTTAATCTCCCTTGGTGATGACCATGTATCTTTAATGCCTTCAACCAGTCATCCAATTAAAGACTGGTCCCCCCTGCAGTGGCCAAAGTTGAACAGTCTATATCTCAAGGACAGATGGGTGGTTATATAACTCAGCTGTGAAGCTTCTGAAGCACTTAGGCTGACGTCATTTTCTCCCATGTCCTGTATTCTCACAAGCCACGTGTCAAGGGGCTCTCTGATTGTTTGATTGTAAGTTTTACCTACTTTTACAGTTCCAGCATGGAGTATTTCCCAGCAACAGCACTGTTAACTTTTTTTTTTTTTCCTTTTGTACCAACAGTTGAATCTTAGGGGCAGCTTTAGCTACTGTTATTTTTATGTCATCTTTCTTTTTACTATTATCTGTCTTTTCCTCTGAGTCCTTAGGTCTTACACAAATTAAAGTGTCTTGCTTTTTTCCTCTCTCTCAAGCTCTGCAACTGGATCTGCAGGGACCTCCCTAGCCTTTTCAGCTTCCCTTGCCTGGGACACATCTTTTATTATGCAAAGCAGTCATGCCCTCTTTCCTGGTACTCCTTTTGTGTTCAGAGCCAGTAAAAGATTTTCTAGTCTCTGGACAACTTTTAACAAATCTTCACATACATGCAAGATACCCCCACATTTACAACACAGCTGTGGCCCATGATTCTGCATGGACGGCCACTATTTAGTTACATATTTTATAATCCATCATAGAAAACATATCAGCACCGCCATCATCTCTCTAGCTTTTTTCAAATTTCTGCATTTTTTTCTTTTTTAGCACTTTCATCCTGCAAACTTGAACCAATTTTGTCATCTGAATTTTCCTGGGGTCCCTTGTGTTATCAGACAAACCATAAAACATATTTTTATGTGAATTTATTATAGTTTATGCCTTTGGGGGGGAGTGACTTACAAGGAAACAAGCACCCAGTGCCCAGCTCTGTGCCACGGCTCAGAGCCCGCCATTCTAGATCTCAAGCCCGCCACTCCAGATCACTACCGCTTCCCACCCATAGTCACCTCTAGCTTTATCCCAGGCCTCATGGGCCCTCAGTCTTGCTCCATGTTGGAAAATTCCAGGCCTTTTGTTCTCATGTGCTTGGCAGGTCGGCTCTCCTCCCAAGATGGCACAGCAAGCTCCACCTCCCATGGATAGCTTTCCACAGTCAATTCTCCTCAGCAGGCCATGCACCTCAGAGGAAACATGCTTCTTGGGAAACAATATGACATGACAAATGGTTGAGATTCTGTGAGTTCAAATTTTAATGTAAACAAGGAACTAGGTTTACAAAAAAAAAGAAAGTGCTGTTGGAAAATGACAAATTTTTCAGGCTAGAATGATAGAATATGTAACTTAGAGGAGAGCCATAAGAGCTCCTAAGAGCCATAAGTTTCCTTAAAGGATGCCATGAAGACAGACATTCCTCAAGGTAGGAAATGGCCCAAATTGGCAGCTTAACATTTGATCAAGCCTTATCCACTTGTCACTTCCCTGATTCACAGGGACTGGCTGTAGAGTCATCCTGCAGGGCTAAAAGATAACATTCCTGCGGCAGAGTCATCCTACTGTGCCAAAGGATAACATGCCTTCTCATCCTGAGAAAATAGCCTCAGGAAGGAGACACACTGATGCCTGACACCTGATCTGAGCAAATTCCTACAACTATATTCAGCAGAGGTCCTATATAAAGACCAGATTGCTCTGCTTATTCTTATTAATGCTTTTCCATGGACAGTAGAGGACTTTTCCGTGTTCTGAATAAAAGGAACATATTTCTTGCCCATTTTACTTCTAGCTCGGGTTCTTGTCTCTCAACTTTAAACTCCTTCCTATTTTTGCTTTCCTAAATCTAACAAGAATAATCCACAGATACTTTAACAGTTCCTCTTAGGGATGCTTTTTCTTCCAATGAAAGAGAAGGCTGGGCTCCAAGGTTTCAGTTTAGCCCCCTGCCCTATGTAGATATGTAATATACAGGGATCAATGTGTCTTCAGTCACATTTCCAACTATGTCCTCTCCAGGAAGTAAAAACATGAATTGAGTTGATGAATTGGGTCAATCAGGAGAAAGTGCCAGGACACAGATAAAACTCCAGCGGGCTAGAGTTTATTTCAAAGGAAATACACATGAGACAATTCCCTTTATGGTAGGGAAATTGTCACTCCATGGGTTGGTTTGGGGGCCTTTTTAGGGGGCCTTTAGGGGATGCAGAAGGTAGCAACATATTTTTAAATTATGCAGGGGAGTGCGAGCCCAGTGCTTATCAGAACAGCTTCTTTTAAAACCACCCCCTTCTGTCCATCAGCTAGGATCTGGGAGAAGAGGTGTAGGTTTATCCTTTAAGATCATCAAAGGGAAAGTCTGCTGTGCTGGAGTGACTCCTTGGGTCTCTGGTCAAAAGGTAGAGCCTGTTTATCCTTTAAGATCATGAAAGAGAAATCCTGCTGTCTTTGGCCAAAAGGTACAGAAAAGTCTGCTTTCTTTCACTTCAAGGGCCAGGGTACTCATCAACTCAGTTACTGCATTCTCAGGGGCTGGGAAACTGATGAGCACTGAGGAGGGAGTTGCTGTAGTTATGAACCCTAACATTCCAGGCTTTTTTGTTATAGGATAAGGATACTGTTTGATAGGTAAAAATTTGGTGGAGAATGAGTGAATGGAAGATGTGGCACCGAAACACAGATAAAACTTTCAGCAGGATAAAGCTTTATTTCGCATGGGACACATTCCCCTGGGGGAAGGGAAAATGTCAGCCCATGGGTTGTGAGCTGGGGCTTATATGTGGGGGCTTCAGGGTGCGGAAGGGGAGGGGGAGTTTTTTGGGAAAAATCAAGCAGGGGGAAGCAGGAAAAGAGGGCTTGTAAACCTGGCTCCATTCCATCTGCCAGCCAGGATCTGGGTCAGGAAGTATTTACTTTTTTGTCCTCTTAAGATACAGAAAAAGCTGCTGTGCTAAACAGCTCCTAAAATCTCTGATTAACAGACAGAATCTGCTTATCTTATCCTTGGAGATCAGAGGAAAGGCAGGCTGCCTCTTAGAAGAATCTGCTTCCCTTGACTTCAAAGGCCAAGGAGCTTATCAGCTCAGTTCCCTTTTTCAGGCTTCAAAAATCCAAAGGACCCTGTTGGGGAGCGAGGGAACTGCTGCTGTTTGAAACCCTAATAGTGTTGTTGTCTTGCTATTTCCTGCTAGGCAAGGTCAATGTGGGGGGTGCAGGATTAGGGGTTGTTTAGACAAGGAGGGTTCCCTCCTCCTGTATCTGAACAGGTTCCTCTATGGATGACAGGTGGTCTTATACATGTGAAGGGAAGGAAAGTAACAACTAAATAAAATTACTATAAGTTAGTTTTTTAATTTGGTCCTGAAAATATCTGAAGAGGCAGGAACAATGTTTAGCACCAAGATAATAGAAAGCAGGGGGCTGAGTAAGGGCAGAAGCCAGAGAGTTAATCCCATAAAAATATCCCATTGAGGTGATGACTGGTCCTGGGAATTCTTAAGTAAAAGATATTTTGCTACCTGGTGGAGCCGTTTTATACCATGTTCAGCCTTACCTGATTGGTTGATAAAGTAGCAGCATTCTTCAGAAAAAAAAAAAAAATACAGGTTTCCACTTTTTCTGCAGTTAATAGATCCAGGGCTCATGTGTTCTTGAGGGCAACTTTGGCTAGGGAGGATATTTGCTGTTGTAAGATCTGGACTGACTGGGCTGTAGTTTCCACTGTTGAGGAAAGTTCCCATCTGAAGTCCTCTTTTTCATGGGAGATATGCTGGGTTGAGATCAGCATCTGTCTCAAACATCCAGTCACCAGTTCAGTGGCTGCTACTGATGTCACCAGGCTAATTCCTACTATGACTGCCAAGGTGGATGAACTCGAGTGTGATGGACTCAGGATTTGTTTTCAGGCATATTGATAGTTGTTGGAGTGGCTAGAATCAGTGTCAGTTACCTTTCAAAGGCTTCTAAATAGGGGGAGAAAACAAATTTATACATAATTTTAGAAAAATAGCAGGTTGGCTCCCTTA
>NW_008356051.1:7408-10420 GCF_000622305.1 Nannospalax galili
TTTGAATCATGGTTCTGGAGTCTAAGAGCATACGCTGGCTCCTGATTAGGGTTTTAACATGGCTCCATTAATGGCAGAAAAAAATGGAAGGCCACGTGGAGTATGTATGTAGAAGAGAAGAGGCCACACTTGCTATGTAGTCACCAGCCTCTGGTCTCAGTATTAGTATACTGTGTACTGAGCTTCAGCATAAGTTTTGAGGAGACTGATAGGTAAAAATTTGGTGGAGAATGAGCGAATGGAAGATGTGGCACCGAAACACAGATAAAACTTTCAGCGGGATAAAGCTTTATTTTGCACGGGACACATTCCCCTCGGGGAAGGGAAAATGTCAGCCCATGGGTTGTGAGCTGGGGCTTATATGTGGGGGCTTCAGGGTGCAGAAGGGGAGATGGAGATTTTTGGGAAAAATCAAGCAGGGGGAAGCAGGAAAAGCAGGGCTTGTAAACCTGGCTCCATTCCATCTGCCAGCCAGGATGTGGGTCAGGAAGTATTTACTTTTTTGTCCTCTTAAGATACAGAAAAAGCTGCTGTGCTGAACAGTTCCTAAAATCTCTGATTAACTGACAGAATCTGCTTATGTTATCCTTGGAGATCAGAGGAAAGGCAGGCTTCCTCTTAGAAGAATCTGCTACCCTTGACTTTTTTTCCATCTGTAAAATGCTAAATAATTCCCTTTAGAAACAGACCCAAACAATGTTAAAATCTAAACTGCCAGTGTGGAGATCTGGCATTACTCCCTTGGTCTAAACTAGGGGGAACTGCTGCTGTTTGAAACCCTAATACTGTTGTCATCTTGCTATTTCCTGCTCAGCAAGGTCAACTTGGAGGGTGAGGGATTAGGGGTTGTTTAGACAAGGAGGGTTCCCTCCTCGTGTATCTGAACAGGTTCCTCTATGGATGACAGGTGGTCTTATACATGTGAAGGGAAGGAAAGTAACAACTAAATAAAATTAATATGTTAGTTTTTTAATTTGGTCCTGAAAATATCTGAAGAGGCAAGGAACAATGTTTAGCACCAAGATAATAGAAAGCAGGGGCTGAGTAAGGGCAGAAGCCAGAGAGTTAATCCCATAAAAATATCCCATTGAGGTGATGGCTGGTCCTGGGAATTCTTAAGTAAAAGATATTTTGCTACCTGGGGGAGCTGTTTTATATAATGTTCAACCTTACCTGATTGGTTGATAAAGTAGCAGCATTCTTCACCAAAAAAAAAATACAGGTTCCCACTTTTTCTGCAGTTAATAGATCCAGGGCTCATGTGTTCTTGAGGGCAACAAATCTTAAAGAAAAAAATCCCCAGGGCAGACAAGATGGCAATCTTGGCAGCTGCCTTGAGGTGGTAAGTATCGGGAAGGAAAGAAAGACATAAAACCCTGTGGGTTTACAGCATGCATGGGAGGTCAGACATGTGGCAGGCTGGCAGCCACATGGCAAGGAATAGAAAGCTTTAGAGAAAATTAAAGTGAAAGACATTGGGAAACATAAAGCATTAATGAAATCATGCTTAAAAAGGAATATAAAGAAATCTTTCTCTGAAAAATTTAGAAAAGTAGGTAGACTTATAGAGACCCAAACACTTGTAGCTGGGTTTAGAAGTAGAATAAGAGTTATGGGAAGGGTAGAGAGAAAGAAGGGGAAGGTAAGTCCTTGGAAGAAGCCAGAGTGGTAGGAGTTATGGTCCATGAGGGGACACGGGTATCAGAGGCAGGGTCGGGAACCAAGCTAGGGGTAGAGGCAGATATAGAAGGGATAAAAGGGTTATTTGAGTTAGAAGCTAGAATAGGGGAGAAAGGGAATGTTTGCTAAGGAGCTGTTTAAAGTTTTGGATTTCCTCCACTAGAGTAAGGTTAGTGGAGGGAGAGTAATTGGCAGACTTAGAGCTCCAGAAGGGGGAGGGGGAGGATGGCAGAGAGGGAGTTCAAAGCAGAGAAGAAAGGGGAGCTGGGTTGGGCTCTGGGAGGGAAGGCAAGGGAGGGTATAACAAGGGGAGAGCCGGGGAAGGATATGGCTGTACCTCAGGCTGGGGAGCAGGAGGAGGTTGAGGCTGGGTCCTAATTGGAGGCAGTTCATCAGCTATGTTAGGGTCAAAAGCCGAGGTGCAGGGGTAGGGAGGGGGACTGGCAGAGGCTCCCAGTGAGTTGGGATCCTGTAAAACTGTCATAGAAAGGAGAACCTGATGGGAAGAACATGAGACACAGAGGGACGGGTTAGCTCAGAGATCAAATAAAGCTTGAACATACAGGAGCTCAACTATTTGATGTTACAATAGCAGAAATTATCTAAATCTCTCAAAATATTGAAGTCTAGGTGTTTAGTGTCTGGCCAAACAGATTCATTATCTTACTTGTACTAGGGGCAGGCAGTTGTGCACAGGAACTTTAAGCACTTTGGCCTGATTGTATCTGACAGTCCTCGTTGTTTTAAGGATTTAAGAAGACAAGCAAGAGGCATGAGGCCCTCAGACTTGGACTAAGAAGTCCCCATAGAGACAGATTATGTATAGGGTGCAGAGGAGATAGAGAAGGAACTGAACAAGCAAGTAGGAGGAGATAATGAGGATCCTCTCACCATGGGGATCAGAGGCAGGGATGGCAACCAAGAGTCCAGGCTGGAAAGCACAGGATCTGAGGAAGAGAAGGAAGTGAGGAAGGAGGAGGGGAAATGGCATAGGCCATGCCAAAACAAAAATGGGCAAAACCAATCGCCAAGGAAAGCATGCTTTCCTGGGAAAGACCTGAGAACGTGTTTTTTTTCCAATCTCTAGAGGCAGCATCCAGCAATCAGTTCACCAGGGAGGGAAAGGGAGAGTTCCTGTTTTGGACAAGAAGGGGTGCATGTTCCTATCCCTGGAAACAGCATCACATCAAGTAACCAAAACCAAAATAAAAGGCAAGAGAATTAGGACATATGATTTAATGCATGCAATTATCCAAGGTTAGACTTGACATAAAAGAAAGTAACCTCTGATCTATCTATCTATCTATCTATCTATCTATCTATCTATCTATC
>NW_008356051.1:10553-14344 GCF_000622305.1 Nannospalax galili
AAACCTCACGAGAGCAGCAAAAAGAACAGGGTGCACGTCCAGCACATAAATCACTGGGTTGTTGCTCTGAAAGCGTATGTCTCACCTGAGCACTGCCTGTGACTTTTCCTGTACATTGAAATTTAAAATGGTTAGGTCTTGTTAGAAAAGTAGGCACCTGAGCACAGCTTGCTTGGTGCCAAAATGGAAACTTTTTTCCATTTTATTAGAATCTTAAAGAAAAATATCCCCAGGGCATTCAAGATGGCAATCTCGGCAGCTGCCTTGAGGTGGTAAGTAGCGGGAAGGAAAGAAAGACATAAAACCATGCAGGTTTACAGCACGCATGGGAGGTCAGACATGTGGCAGGCTGGCAGGCACATGGCAGGGAATAGAAAGCTTTAGAGAAAATTAAAGTGAAAGACATTGGGAAACATAAAGCATTAATGAAATCATGCTTTAAAAGGAATATAAAGAAATCTTTCTCTGAAAAATTTAGAAAAGTAGGTAGACTTATAGAGACCCAAACACTTGTAGTTGGGTTTAGAAGTAGAATAAGAGTTATGGGAAGGGTAGAGAGAAAGAAGGGGAAGGTAAGTCCTTGGAAGAAGCCAGAGTGGGAGGAGTTACGGTCCATGAGGGGACACGGGTATCAGAGGCAGGGTCTAGGGGAGAAAAGGGAATGTTTGCTAAGGAGCTGTTTAAAGTTTTGGATTTCCTCCAGTAGAGTAAGGTTAGTGGAGGGAGAGTAATTGGCAGACTTAGAGCTCCAGAGGGGGGAGGGGGAAGATGGCAGAGAGGGAGTTCAAAGCAGAGAAGGAAGGGGAGCTGGGTTGGGCTCTGGGAGGGAAGGCAAGGGAGGGTATAACAAGGGGAGAGCAGGGGAAGGATATGGCTGTACCTCAGGCTGGGGAGCAGGAGGAGGTTGAGGCTGGGTCCTAATTGGAGGCAGTTCATCAGCTATGTTAGGGTCAAAAGCCGAGGTGCAGGGGTAGGGAGGGGGACTGGCAGAGGCTCCCAGTGAGTTGGGATCCTGTAAAACTGTCATAGAAAGGAGAACCTGATGGGAAGAACATGAGACACAGAGGGAGGGGTTAGCACAGAGATCAAAGAAAGCTTGAACATACAGGAGCTCAACTATTTGATGTTACAATAGCAGAAATTATCTAAATCTCTCAAAATATTGAAGTCTAGGTGTTCTGATGTCTGGCCAAACAGAGTAATTATCTAACTTGTCCTGAGGCCAGGCCTTGGTGCACAGGAACTTCAGGCACTTTGGTGTGATTTTATCTGAGAGTTCTAGTTGTTTTAAGGATTTAAGAAGAAAAGCAAGAGATGTAAGACCTTGAAACTTGGATTGAGTGAGTCCCATAGTGACAGATTATGCATAGAGTGAAGAGGATACAGAGAAGGAACCAAGCAGGCAGGTAGGAGGAGAAAAGAGAATCCTCTCTCCATAGGGAGCAGAAGCAGGATCATCAGTGTGGGCATGAAAGCACAGTGTATGAGGAAAAGAGAGATGGGGAGGGAATAGGAGGAGAAGAGTTTGTCATAGGTCATGCCAAACGACAATGAGAAGAATCAGACAAGAAGGAAAACATCCTTTTCTTTGCATGGGTCTGAACATAGGTTCAAGTTATTACTTCTGGGTCTCTGAAGGCAGCATCCTGCAATTAGATTATCACACAGGGGAAAGGCAAGGTCCTGTCCTGAACAGTAAATAGCGCATGTTCTTATCTCCGGGAATAATGTCCCATACCCAGAGAAAGGAATTAATTTTCTGACACATCGGTGTGATTTTGAGGCAAGCAAGACAAGTCTAAAACTTTGCAATGAGAGCATGGCATGACCAGCCAGTAGATGGAGACAAAGAGGAATGAATGGGATGGGAGAAAAGAAAAAATAATAATAATAATAAAGCAAAAACCCAGGGAGCCAGAAGGGAGGGAAACTTGTGGAGCAAGTGAAAAATAAAAACGGAGAGAGGTAGTTAGTGAGCAAGAGAGGGAGAGAGATCACAAGGCTTAGTAGAAGCTGAGGGAAGATGAGCCCCAGAAGGGTGGGGCAGGGGATAGAGATAGAGAGACAGAAACAGAGACAGAGACAGAGAGACAGAGAGACAAAGAGAGACAGAGACAGAGACAGAGGAGAGCAAATAGAAAATGAAGGCAAGATGCTGAGAATAAGGAAAAGTAGAGAAGGGGGAGGGAACTGAGGGAGCAATCAGATTTGAGTGAATTGGGGAGGCAGACCCGCCCCCCAGGTGGGATTAGGCAGCCATAAATGGAAACCAGTGCTGCCCAGTGGCCTTTAGTTGGGTCCAGGAGACACCAAATTCAATTGGAGAAAGAGATCAAAAGAAGATGTAGGAGAGCCAGACCGAAGTGAAAGCAAGGCAGAGTATGCTTCCCAGTGAAAGGCAGTTTAGAGAGAGGAGAGATGGAGAGAGAAACAATGGCAAGAGGGTATCTTAAAGCAAAATCAGTTGTGTTTGCAGAGGCCAGTAATGGCAATCAGTTCAAGTCAGAGGTTTTTATCTGCAATTTCCAAAAGGCAGGATGTCCCTTGAGGTCAGAACAAGGTTTTGGCACCATGTGATAGATGAGTCAGATAGATAATCTGGAGAAAGCACCAGGACACAGATAAAACTCCTGCAGGATAGAGTTTATTAGCAAAGGAAATCCAAAAAGGACAATTCCCTTTGGTGTAGGGAAATTTTCAGCCCACAGCTTATGGGCTGGGGTCTTTATGGGGGGGCTTCAGGGGATATAGAGGGCAGGAACATATTTTTAAAAAATTAGGTGGCGGGGGAGCAGGAGATCAGGGCTTATCAGAACAGCTTCTTTTAGAACTGCCCCCTTCTGTTCATCAGCCAGGATCTGGGTCAAGAGGTGCCTGTTTATCTTTTAAGATCATCAAAGGTGCCTTTCTGTTCATCAGCCAGGATCTGGGTCAAGAGGTGCCTGTTTATCTTTTAAGATCATCAAAGGGAAAGCCTACTGTCTCTGGCCAAATGGTGCAGAAAAGTCTACTGCTCTTGACTTCAAAGACTAGGGTGATCAGTTTGGCTCCTGTATTCTCAGGGACTTGCAAACCTGTGAGTCCCTGCTGCATTGGGGAGGGAGTTGTGGTCTGAACACTAGGAGATTTGAGAAAAATGTAAGAAATACTGGGAAGTAGGAATTCAGGAATTTAATTGTCACTGATGGCTATGCTTGGAGACTTGTCTGTAGTTCTCCCCTACAATAACAATAGGTAATAATGTGGTCAGGCATTATTTCTGTACAAATAAACTCAATAAATCATTTAGATGTCCTATCAACCTATTTCATTCTTGCTAAACTGAAAATCAGATGCCAAAAATATAAAATACAGACTCTAAGATATTCTTTAAACAGGAAAATTTTAATTTTTCTTGGAAGGTCAACAATCAACTATTGTTCTGATGAATCTTCCTTTGTGTGTTAGTTCATCTTACTCTTGCACCTCCAATATCTTTTTCTTGGTTATTTAGATTTAGAGTTTTAACTATTATATAACAAGGGAAATTTCTTTTCCAGTTCTTTGTACTGGGTGCTCTGAATATTTCTTAACATCTTGAAAGCTATTGGTTTCCTTAGATTTGGAAAAATAATTCTTCAAAATATTTTTGATACCTTTAATATCTGGGTTGTTATGTTATATATATTATTTTGAGACAGTATCTCCCTGTAGTTCCAGCTGACCTGGAACTCACTATGTAGACCAGGCTTCTTGAACTCAGAGATCTGCCTATCTCTGCCTCCCATATGCTGGGATTAAAGGCTTGTGCC
>NW_008356052.1:0-512 GCF_000622305.1 Nannospalax galili
TGAACGTGTTAAAATCAAGCAGTTAGTGGAATTAATGACATTCACCCTATTTCTTCTCTTCCTACTGATCCCAAAATGTTTCCATCTATGTTCAGTCCCATGAAAGCCATCAGTCATTTCCTCTGTGATTTGTGGCAAATACCGGTTTCTTAGAAGTCAAGGTACTTTTCAATGCCTGTGGTTCAAGATGATAAAATTAATGTCTTTTCTATCACCAAGAATCTTTTTGGTCCTTGACAAATAGCTAAACTGCTATGCCATAAAACTTCGGCATCATCCGGAATGAAAATAACATCCTTTCCTCAGTCTGCATTGATTCCCACAGGCAAGACCCACTGGGATATCATTTGTACATGCATGCATGCCAGTGGATGTTGTCAGTGTGTGTGTGTGTGTGTGTAAGTGGTAAGTTACATATGACTGAATGAAGTCCCTTGGATTTAAATTTTCTTTTCGATTATTGGTGGTATATAAGATTTTGTCATATAAAAGATTTTCCTTTCTGGGCTGGA
>NW_008356053.1:0-9028 GCF_000622305.1 Nannospalax galili
ATACATACATGAACCAAAAAGATGAAAGGGAAGGAAAGAAAGGGGAAGGGAGGGAGGGAAGGAGGGAGGGGGAAGGGAAGGAAGAAGGAATCTGACTGATATGCACTAGATTTATCTCCGGCTTTGTGAAAGGCACACACCTTTCCTATGGGGCTGGAGTAGCTGCTCCATTTTGCATTCTGGGCCCTGTTAATGCAACTTAATTGATAAAGTGAATCAGTCTGTGGCCTGTAGAATGGGGATGCTCAGGGAATCAAGGTCTCTCTGGTACAGAGCTGGAGAAGTGAGGGAAGCAAAGGTTGAAAATGTTAATCACTTCAGGAAAATACTTCCGGTGTTTCCTTAGAACATAGAATGAAGCCAGTAGACACACATCAGTCCAGGGACTGCGACAAAGGAGCAAATACCTAACACAACAGCTAAAACTGAAATTGCCACCTTGTTAAAATAGCCCAGTCATTTCTGAGAGGTCTCTAATTCTGTAGCAACAAAACAGGAAACAGATGGAGTTTTGATAGGACTCGTCACCCTCCAAGGTGTTTGACAGAGACACTAATTTACAAAGCCTCCTCCAAAGATGTGGTATCATAGTTGACTTTTCTGTTTTCAACCAGTTGCTCAACTGGATTTTGCTCTCCTTTTGTACTTGAATGGCCCTTACTCCGTCAGTCAGAGAGCCAATATGGGGCTCTTTTTCAATGATCACTCGTAAACTAGAGGTGTAGGATAACTGCAGGATCCCACTAGGCTTCCAGGACATGGATAAAGTCAAAACAGTTTTTCAGATGGGCCTAGAGGCGAGTCTAGAGAGTCACTCTCAGACCCAAGAAATTGGATTAGTTCAGTTTTCATCCAAGGTTCTTTGACAGGTTTGAGTGGTTTCCTTCCTCCAGGGTTCAGTTACCATGGCAAATGGCCACAGGTCCTTTTGGAGAAGACAAGAAAAATGTTCATGTTATTCTTATGTCCCAGTATAGCCATGTCCTTCTGGGGCAGGGAGCGCATCCTTCAAGCAAAGGGCTACAGGTGAATAAACTCAGCTAAGCCCAGGTATTGGAAATGATCTATAACTGTCATGATTCATGTCAGGACATTTTTTTCTTTGCCAGAGAAAGTGTCTGGGAATTTTTGTTTTGCTTTGTTTTATGGATTGCGCAACTCAGTTAAGACTTCGGTAGGTTCCCTTTACGTTTTTGAAACCTCCCTATATCATGTGCTCTTGCCTCATGCCTCGTGAATATCGTAACCACTCTCATATAATTTCTGAGGATTAAATGTTGGCCTGGCTTCCTACCCCCTCTATATTCTTCCTTCCCTCTGGGCAGCAGCTCTACCCAGCACTCCTGACCTAGACAATCTTCAAAGCCAGGGCGAAAACATGCTGGGTTCACTGGAGGCCATACTTAATGGTATTTATGGGAAGGAGGCATAAAATAAACCCAGTCCAGCATGCTGGACTTGAGAAATCTTTTATTCCCTTCCTCTACAGGATGCCAAGGGATTTAAGTTCCATAATTCCAATTCATATGGGCTAGCATTTGGTCCAAGTTTCACTAGCTAAGTCATCCAGTTGCTAGAGCCCAGTCAGCTCCTGGAGCAAGCTCAGAGAAGGCAGAATCCCTGGTAAGTGCTTCCATCTTGAGACCAGCGTGACCTAAAACGACATTTCTCCAGACAGGATCAAGCATCACAAAAAATTCCATTTCCACAAATATCCCCCCAACCGCTGATGGTATCAATTAACAAGTTTCTGCAGTTCTGCTGGGGCCCAAGACTCTTTTCTGCTCAGAGGTCACTTTTAGCCCTCCAGGTCAAATTGATCCCACCTTCCAGCTAAATAGCCTTGAGTAAGCAGGAATTTGTGAGCTTTCTACACTAAGAAAGTTCATTAAGCTGTGTCAGTTTTAAATGGCCGTACTTAGATTTCTCCCACATATTCTTACGTAGCTCTTCCTCTTGTGAGCTACCCTGCCAATGCCAGACTTCATAAAGATGTGAATTCAGCAACAGTCAACTGCCAACTTTGGAATTTGAACTCGGCCCTACTGCAAGTCCTAAGAGATTCTTGTATCAAGGTTACAGAAATGTTCTTTTGTGTCCCAAAATAACAAAAGCATTATCCGAGCTTGCTTTATTGACTTTCCTTATACAGCCTATGTATTTAGAAACAAAAGATTCCCCCACACAAGCTGGGTATTACTAATGTATATCTGAACTGTGACGATGCTACAGGAGCTACACCCACTTTGATCAAATGTTATCAGATGATACCAGGAATAACTGTGTCACTGCAACCTTAGTCTGCTGACTTCCCAGGCTGCAGCAGGAGCCTTGTTGTGCCCTACAGCTGTGATGGTTAGTTAATGTAACCTAGAACCACCTGGAAAGAGATCTCAAAGAAGGATTGTCTCCATCAGGTTGGCCTGTGGGGAATGAAATGATTACGTTAGTAGATGTGGAAAGACCTAAAAGTGAACAGCACCACCCTCTGGGTTTGGGTTCTGCACTGTATTGAGTAGAGAAAGTGAACTGAGCGGCAGGCATTCATGCTCTTTCTCGACTTTGGAGAAGACTTCTGCTTCAGTTCCTCTTTGACCTCCCTGCAATGACGGACCAACTGTTATCAGGAATTGTAAACAAAAATAAACCCTTTCACCCCTAAGTTGCTTTTTGTCAGGGTATCTTATCACGTCTGTGGACTGTTGTCCAATGTGAATACCCTGCACATACTGGAAGATATGGTGCCCACAACTCAACTCTAGCTCCAATTTATGTTATCAGCTGGGACATTTGGCTGCAAACAACAAAATAATCACACCGGATAGATACTAAATAGGATAAAAGTAGAATTAAAAAACCGGTTTTTAAGAAAGAATGAGAGGCTTGAAATTTGGCTCTTTCAGAGGACCAGAGTTTGGTTTCTAGCACCCACCTCAGGTAGCTGACAACAACCTGTAACTCAGGCTCTGGGGTATCCTACACCCTCTTCTGATTTCCATAGGCACCTGCATACACACACACACACACACACACACACACACACACACACACACAAATAAAAATAAATATTTAAACTGGAATGAAAAAGAATGAGAGCAATATAAGGACTGTGGTAATTGGAACTATGACTCAACTGTTTAGGTCACTGCAATTAAGATAGCTGACTGATATCTGCCTCTGTTTTATGGATCACTCTGCTCAATCTAAAATCTCCCAGATTGCATTTAACTGGACTGAGTGGGATCCCCTCAGAGGGAAGGATGGGAAGAAGTGTCATTCCCATCCAGAACACTAACAGCACAGAGCATCTCCCTAAGGAAAAGTAGGATGCTTTCATTAAAATGAGGGCAAGGGGTCCCAAGTGGACAAAACCAGCTCATGCCCTCCACAGTACCCCTGGGTAAGAACAGCAGTTAGGTGACTCAATTCAGCACCAGAAACCAAAAATGAGAAAAAGATAAAAAGATTTCTAGGGGCTGAAAAGATGGCTCAGCAGTTAAGAGCACTGGCTGTTCTTGCACAAGACCTGGGTTCGGTTCCCAGCACCCACATGGCAGCCAACAACTCCAGTTCCAAGGGATCCGACAGCCTCTTCTGGCCTCTGTGGGAATTCTATGCATGTGAAGCACTTACATGCAGGCAAAACACACATATACATAAAAGGAAATCAAAATTTCTTTTAAAAGGCTGATGTCTGTATCATGTGGTGAACAGCTTTTCCAATGTCTGCCAGTCACACATCTTCTAATGCCGACGTCACACTTTCCCAGTTGCAATTTGAAAAATCGAGGATTGGCCCAGTTCTCATGAGCTATGCACATCTCTCAAGGGGATTGACAAGGACATATCTGGGACAACTTAGCAGCCACCATGCGAAGCCATCACACATGTGGGATGTCAAACAGTTCTCAGAAGGGAAAGGAGAACTCGACACACCCATTATTCCTTGCAGTCTTGTTTTCTTGGGTCTTGGTTCCATCTACAAAATGGAGAGATGATTTCCAGAAATGTTCAGGAGTGTCTGGGGCCCTGGGTTGGCAGGGGACATAGGACAGTTCGGGATTTGTGGCTTTAGGATGTGATATGCTTGTTAATGATGAAGCACCTCTGAGTTTCAACTTACTGTGACCTTCAGATAGGAACTTTGCTGCTGAGTGACATAATATATATACACCTTAGGGATACTCTGATTTAAGATCGTCTCCCCTTCAGCCCCATATTACAAATCAGAAAACAGAGATCCAGAGAAGTCTACGGTCTCCTTAGACGCCAGCTCTATGCCGGAGTCCCTTTTCAGTGCAAATAAAGATCAAGCAGGGTCTTGTGGTTTGAACATGCCACATCCCTCACAGGCTTTGTTTGAATGCTTAGTCCCCAGCTTTGGTGTTTGGGGAGGTTATGGAAACTTTAGGAGGCAGAACTTCGCTGGAGGAAGTACGACACTGGGGGGTCTTTGGAGGTTATAGCTGGCCCCAGTTCCTCTCACCTTTTATCCCCTGCCTCCTCTCTACGATGAAGCTCTTCCCCCACATGCTCCAGCCACCATGTTTTGATCAAACTCAGGGTCAAGGAACTGTGAATGAGCAATCCAAAGCTCTCCTTAAGTTGCTTCATGGGGTATCTGGGTCATAGTGATGGAAAAAGTAACTAATACACAAGGTGATCACGTTGGAAAATGAGTATGGAAGGCAATCCCTTTGGGTCATGAGGTACTTCTTGAGGTCCCTAAGAGTGAAGACAAACCAGAGAGTAATAATAACCGTGACTGTGGCACTCTACAATTCATAAAGTGGTTTCACATCCATTTTAAAACTGCACATCTTGCAACAACCTTGCATGACAATAGCAACACTCAAGAAATAGCATTATCATTACCGAACAGAGATGAGAAAGTCAAGGCCAAAGGCAGTTAAAAAGTAGTGGACCAGGCATTCAAACCCAGGCTTTCTGGTGCTGGATTGGCACCACATTGCTACCATCATCACTTTATTTGGCAAACCTAACTCCCCAGGTACTGTGAAGGAAAGGGTGCTGAAGTGCAGGTCCTAGTGAGTTTCTTCTGCCTCAGGCTTTCAATACGGCTCCCACATGCTGGCTCCAACAGTCTTCATGGACCACCAGACTTCCTGTTTCGGGCCATCCAAGCCCTGTGATGAGGGTAGAAAAAAATTCTCTAGAAGTTTAGAAGCTAATTGTCTTTGAGAATTGGAAGAGTATCTTTCAGAATCCTGTTGGTGAGAAAGAACAAAGATAGGGCTGGTGTGACAGTACAGACTGTCACTTAGCATTAAGAACTAAGTTCAGGGCTGAAGAGTTGGCTCAGCAGTTAAGAGCACTGGCTGCTCTTGCATAGGACCTGGGTTTGATTCCCAGGTCCCACATGGCATCTAACAACCACCTGTAACTCCAGTTCCAGGGGATCCAATACCCTCTTCTGGCCTCCTCAGGCACCAGGAATGCATACAATGCACATACACACATGCAGGTGGTCATACATGCACAAATCTTTTTTTAAAAAAGAACTCAGTTCAGAACCATCAAGAAATTCAGTCAAAAGGAGGGGACAGGAAGTTAGCTCAGTTAGTGAAGTGGTTGCTATGTAAGCATGAAGACCCATGTTCAATTCCCAGCATCTATTGTAAGAAAGCCAGGCATGGGTGCATGGTTACGTCCCAGCTCTGGGAGACAGAGAAAGGCAGATTACAGGGTCTTGGTGGGCAGCCAGCCTGGACAAATCAAGACTCAGGTGCAAGCGAGAGACCCTGTTTCCAAAGACAAGATAGATGGATCCTGAGGAACAACACCCAAGGTTACTTCAGGCCTCCACACACATCCATGCACACCCTAACACACACACACACACACACACACACACACACACACACACGAGTAATTGTATACATCTTGGTTTTGAAGTCACTTGGGTTCAAAGATGAGCTGCGCTACTTTTTCATGACCTTGGGATGGACTTGTAACCTTGGTCATCTCAAGGCCAACTTCCCACTGGTATCCAAAGCCCTCCCCTACCTTTTTCTACCTACTAGCCTAGGGAGGAATCTTTCAGTTACAAGCTACCAAAGTGGCTTGAGTACAGGTGAACCCAGAGTTCCACTGAAGCCATCGTCTCTCCCTGCTTTTCTGTGTTCCTGTGTTGACTTCATTCTCAAACAGTTAACTAAATGTTGATTAGCCAGGTGTGATGGCACATGCTTTTAATCCCAGCACTCAGGAGGCAGAGGCGAGCAGAGCTCTGTGGGTTCAGCCTGGTCTACACAGTGAGTTCCAGGCCAGCTGGGACTACAGGGAGATGCTGTTTCAAAAACAAACAAAACAAAGCAAAATGGGGAGAGGGGTAGATGCCATGCAGTATAGAGAAAGCCGTGCTTGAGGACAGATGCCCCTGAGATTGAATCTCTACTGACAAGCAGTGTGATCTTTGTCTCTCTGAGCCTGCTGTCTCAGAGTAGTAATATCAAGGTTAGGCCCAATAAGCACTAAATATGAAACAAACCAGTAAGTCACAGCAAAGACAGAGCCCCCTCCACCAGAGGCTTTCCTCAAGAGAGAGAAAGCACAAACAGAAGGCATCAAGAACAGTTTGCCTGGCTACAGGTGGCCAACCAGACTCACTCATACTCGAGGCCATGTTGCGGGGAGGGGTGGCTCTCAGGGTGAACAGTGGGGTTCAGAAGCTTATGTTTAAGTCTGGACTTGACTTGGCCGAACTTGGGCCTTTGGTTCACCATTCACCAAAACAAGGCTCTCGTTAAGTTAAATGCCAGTGAGCTAACAGGAAACACCCCTTAATTTGCAGAGCTGGGGAATTTCGCATCCATGACTTTGGAGGCTTGCAAAAACACCCAGGTGAAGAGGACGTTTGTTTGTTTATTCCAGTGTAACAGACATACTCAGAACAAATGAAAGTACAGATCCTAAGAGATCACCTTGATGAATTTTCTCACTGTGAGCATCCATCCCATGTGGTAAGCATCCAGATAACCACAACTTGACATCATCCTAGAAACCCTCCTCATGCTCCCATTCGTCCATCCAGGCACTGTTCCATAGCTGCCAAAGGTTAAGGTCTGTTTTCCCAGTATTTCTTGGACATGACAGTGATGGGCTGTTAAACCTGTGAACTCTCGGCAGCTGTGGCCACCCACACAAGCCCTGCCCAAGATCAAGACCTTCAACATTCCAGGACAGGGGCAGTTAAGGGAAGGGCCCACGAAGCCCCACCAGCTGATGGCTGCTGGGGTAGGTTGAATCAGTTCTCTTCAGGGGTGTGGCCCCTGGTAGGCTGGCAGTGTTCCAGGGGATGGCCCCACACCCATGGGCAGCACTAATTGGACTCAGTGGATTATTAAAAAAATAAAAGCAACACAAAAGTGGGAGCGGGACTTGGAAAGGTATGGGAGTGGGGGGAGGGTAAGATTAGAATACATTATACACACGTATAAAATTCTCAAAGAATAAAAACATTATTATATATAAATGTTTTCCCATTGAACATCAGAGGTTTCTTTGGTTTTCAATTTTATGTAATTAAAATTGTACAGTATAGGGGCTGGAAAGACGGCTCAGCTGTTAAGAGCACTGGCTCACTGGCTGCTCTTGCAGAGGACCTGGGTTTAATTCCCAGAACCTATATGGTGGCTAACAACCATCCTAACTCCATTTCCAGGGAATCCAATGCCTTCTTCTAACTTCTTCAGGCACTGCACAGCATGGGTACACTTACATACATGCAGGCAACACACTCAAACACATAAAATAAAAATAAAATATTGCCTGTCTGGCTTTGTTGCTTATTATATAGCCTTTAGCTATACATACGGACTCTTATGAAATTATATTGGCCCCTTTAATCTTTGGTTATACTTTCCTTTTGGGTGTTTAAGGCCATACAGTTGGACCAGATAAACCGATTTATTTTTGCTCTTAAGGTCGTTTGAGGTTCTCTTCCTCAGGGGTCACATGGGCTTCGGAGGAGCCCCTGGCTCCTTTCTTTTACCAGTTCTGCCTATATGAAGATAGGTCAAACGTCTTGCTCGACCATGGTTGGCTTCGCTTGGAAGCATGGAGGAAATGATTCCTCTGTGTTGACCCTCCTCTTTGTAGACTGGACACTGGTTCAAGTCTATCTCGTGGGGTCTCCTGAGCTTGGGAGGAGCTCCTGGCTCCTTTCTTTAACCAGTTCCACCTATGTGAAGATAAGTCAAAGGCCCTGCTCAACCTAGTCGACCTAGGAGGGCAAGGAGCAAAAATTGTCCTGTATGTCCCTTTGATCAAATTATTATAGACCTCAAAGTATGTCTGTTAAACATCCAAGAAGGTTGGTTCCACCAGTCGGGTACTTTAAATTACTGTGTGTCATGTAGATAAATCTTGGGCAAAGACCAGTTGCTCTCAGATAAACCTTACGTAGACATATATGTCTTGATCTGCTATGAATAATTTGTCAGTAGGTTGTTGGAGTAATATGGTTTCCTCTGGTTTTCAAAACTAGCTAGGCATTGTTTATCTCTCGCATTGTCTTACCCCTCCATCATGGTTTTCCCACTTAAGGTGCCCCCATTTCCCCCTTCTCCCTTACTGATACCCTTCTCCTATGGTCCTACCTCTCTTGAGCTCCTGTTTGACACCCCTGCCTTATGGTTCCCTACATGTCCCTCCCTCCTCCCCACCCAGCTGAACAATCTCACTTTTCCCACCTCCCACCTTGTAACACCTGTTCCCTACTATTCCCCACTTTCAGGCTCTTTTTTTTCCCCTTCACCTCTGTGTTTCCTTTCAATCTTCCTGGCTCCTGGTGTTAAATCAGGATATATATGAATATATAGGGGATTGATGATATAATCTGCAAATGAGGGAGAACATTGCTTGCATGTCTGAGTCTGTGTTACTTCACTTAGTATAAGAGTTTCTAGTTCTATCCTTTTACCTGCAAATTTCATGATTTCATCTTTCTTAACTGCTGAGTAAAACTCCATCATATATATGAACCACATTTTCATTATCTACTCAT
>NW_008356053.1:9468-9755 GCF_000622305.1 Nannospalax galili
AATGGCTGGGGGTGCCAACAACACAGCAGATAGATATCAGAGTATAAGGGCTCTAGTTGGGGGAGGGAGGCTATGGGCGGGTGCTATCTGAGAAGTGGGTGTAAAAATAAATAAATTTTAAAAATAATAATAATAATTCTTCAAAGCATAAAAATTTGCTCCTTACTAACTGATGGATGTGAAAAACACTACCATTGAAATCTAACTGATGACTTTATATCCATGCTTAGATGCCAAGGAGCTCAGAAAGTAACCGACTGTGACTAGTAATAATCAGATATATAGAG
>NW_008356053.1:11234-11797 GCF_000622305.1 Nannospalax galili
ACCAAGTACTATAAGACTTAAACACAGGCCTGTAATCCCAGCTTCTCAGGAGGCTGATGCAGGAGGATTGCTAGTTCAAAGCCTGCCTGGGTACAGCCTGGACAATTTAATGAGAGGTTGATTCAAAACAAAAAGTGAGAAGATTGGAGCTCAGTGGTGAATGCTTGTCTAGCATGTGCAAGACGAGGATTCAGTCCCCAGCACTGCGATAACAACAACAAATAATGATATGACTAGGCTTGTGCCTAGTCCTTTTTTTTTAATTTTAGTATTTTTGTGTGTATATGTGTATATTGCCTGCATGTAGGTTAAGTGCACCCGTGTCGTGCAATGCCCGCCGGAGGTCAGAAGAGGCTGTCGGATCCTCTGGGACTGGAGTTATGGGCAGTTGTTAGCTGCCATGTGGGTGCTGGGATTCGAACCCAGGTCTTCTACAAGAACAACCAGTGTTCTTAACCGCTGAGCCATCTCTCCAGCCCGTGCCTGGTCCTTTTTGAAGAACTATGCGCACATTTCTGTTGAGGAATCCCCCAGAAGAAAAACTGCTCATTCAACCACCAGTA
>NW_008356054.1:0-700 GCF_000622305.1 Nannospalax galili
AACTCTATTCCACTGATCAATGTGTTGATTTTTATGTTAGTGGCATGTCATTTTTATTACAGGAGATCTGTAGTATATACACTTGAAATCAGGAATTGTGATACCTTCAGCTCTTCTTCTATTGTTCAGGATTTTTGGGGCTATCATAGATTTCTTATGTTTCCACATGAGATTTGAGATTCTTTTTTCAACTTCTCTGAAGAATTGCGTTTGAATTTTAATAAGGGTTGCATTGAATCTTTAGATTGCTTTCAGTAGGATAGCCATTTTCACATTAATCCTACTGATCCATGAGCATGGTAGATCTTTCCATCTTCTGGTATCTTCCTCAATTTCTTTCTTCAAGGTCTTAAAATTTTTATTATACAGGTCTTTCACTTCTTTGGCTAGATTTGTTCCAAGCTAGTTTCTGTCTTTTGAGGCTATCATGAATTTCACTGTTCACCTGATTTATTCTCAGTAAGTTTCTTGGTTGTGTATAGGAAGGGTACTGATTTTCAAATGTTAATTTTGTATCCTCTTACATTGCTGAATGTGTTTTTCAGCTTTAGGGGTTTTCTGGTTGAGTTTTTATAGTCTTTCATGTACGTCATCATATTACATGCAAACAGGGGTAATTTGAGTTCTTCCTTTGCAATTTGTATCCCTTTATCTCCCTCATTTGTTTTACTGATCTAGCTAAAACATCAAGCAAGAAACT
>NW_008356054.1:5443-5879 GCF_000622305.1 Nannospalax galili
TTGTATCAATGTTAGATTTCCTGATTTTGATTATTATGCCATATTAATTCAAGCTAATAAATTTTTCTTAGCAACAACACACTAAATAAATTCAAAGACACAATTTTCTCCCTCTAATTTACAGTCAATTCTCTAACTTAAGTGTGTTGTGTAAGCAAGAGAAAGAGAGAGAGAGAGTAGGAGGGAGAGAAGAGGTTGTATGGGGAGGAGAAGGAGGGAGAAAAAAGGAGGGAAGGAGGAAAGAGAAGGAGGAAAGGAACAAGATCAAATCAGCCAAAATATGAAAAGTAGATGAATCTGGATAAAGGTATGTGGTACAAAAAGGTTTTAATTTTTATTTTACATTTTTATTAAACTAACATCCAAATGAAAAAGCTAACAAACTGTACACCCTTAATACACTGGATAAAAGTGTTCTTACTACAATTTTCCTTCC
>NW_008356055.1:0-850 GCF_000622305.1 Nannospalax galili
AGCATGGTGATAACACAATGGATCATGGTAATGACACAATTGCACATAGTTGACGGCCTCATGGAGCATTGTTATGGCACATGTGCTGATACAGTTGTCACATATGAGCAATGTGATATTACAATGGAGCATTGTGAACTCACAATGGAACATTGTGAAGTCATATCGTAACATTTTAATGGCACATAGTGCACTTTGTTGTCCCATTGGAGAATTGTGATGACACAATGGAATATTGGGAAATCTTAATGCAACATTATGATGGCATCATGGAGCGTTGTGATGTCACAATGGAACATTGTGAAGTCATATTGTAACATTGTGATGGCACACTGGAGCTATATAATGGAATTTGGGGTGATAGTGTTGGCACATTGGAGCAGTGTAAGGTCACATTGGAACACTGTTATGTCACAATGGAACATTAAGAAGTCACATTTTAACATTGTGATGGCACATTGGAACAATATAATAGCACATGGGGCAACACCATTGGCACATTGGAGCAATGTGATGTCACATTGAAGCATTGTGCTATCACAATGGAACATTCTGAAATCATATTGTCACGCCATGATGGCACCATAGAGCATAGTGATGGGACATGGGGCATAGTGTTGGCACATTGGAACATTGTGATGTCATATTGGAGCCTTGTGACATCACTATGGAACAATATGAAGTCATATTGAAACATTGTGATGACATCATGGAGCAGTACAGTAGCACAGATTGTGATAGATTTGTCACAGTGGAGCAACGTTGTGGGGGATTCGAGCCAGCGACCCCCACGCAGTGATTTTGGGGATGAGTAAGCACACCATTCGCCAGCCCATGCCACCCCCAGTAC
>NW_008356056.1:0-857 GCF_000622305.1 Nannospalax galili
TGTGTGTAGTCCCTTTGAGAAATACCTGGTAAGAAAAGATTTCACATGTTATTATTACCCAAATTTAAAGGATTAAATTAAAACCACTAAAAGTTGGCCAGGACACCAACCAGGTATTACAAATTATTCAGCTACAAAGATCACATGGATAAGTGAATCTTAAAGTTCCATTCTGTTCTGCATTCTTCATTTTGGAAGTGTTAATTTAGCACAATGGAAGAAATTCAGTGGCAAAAAGGCCTGTTACGAGTGACGTGACGGTAGCTGGGGTTGAAAAGTAGACAGCTATTTTTTTTTCCTGGGGAAGGGGGAATAATTTTTCCACAAGTCTAAAGTTATTTCAAAATAAAAGTTTAAAAAATGAAAAAAGATTGAGAGTAGGAAGTTAAACCTGCACATGCTCAACTTCTGGTGCTTCCCCCTTCCTAGGGAAGTCTCTTCAAATCAACTTCCTCTACTACTTTGGGGGAGGGAATTGAAAAGACTTCTCCCCACACATCTACCATGTTCCTGGTGCGTTTCACAAAAGCAGTCTTCTTTACTTGTTCCTGCGAGCAAATCTGTCTTCACAGCCTCATCTTTCAAGCCACAGAAAACCAAACACTCTTTTTGCAAAGTGGCTTGCTGATATTGCAAATACACTTAAGAGGCTGTTTATATGAATCCCTCAGGGTGTCAGGTCCTACTAAAGGAAGTCTGTGCTATGAAGAAAGGCTTCCAATTCCATAGCCACATGCCCAGGTCACCCCTCTTTAGCATAATTATGCTGTAGGATTTTTTTCAGGAAAACTAAAGATACAGTACATTCAAATGCCTAAATTTATTTTAGTTATGGTAATAAATGCCAACATCACAGT
>NW_008356057.1:0-526 GCF_000622305.1 Nannospalax galili
AGAGCGATGCCTGCCGCCCTGAAGAGCAGCTCTCCGCAGCGCCCGCCCAGCGGGGAGCTCAGCGCTGCCGCCCGGCTTGGAGTGGAGAGTCCGCGGCTGCCCAGCCGGAAGCCCAGCGCTGCCCACCCCCAGCCGGGAGCATAGCGTGGCCACCTAGAGCCAGGAGCGATGTCCCCACGCCCAACGTGTAGCACAGCTCTCAGCCGCGCCCGCCCTGCACGGAGCCCAATGCTGCGGACCCGAGCCTCGGCCGCCCAGCCAGGAGCACAGCGCTCCCCCGCGGCTGCCCAGAGTGAAGCGCAACTCTCCTCAGCGCCTGCCCAGCTTGTAGTGCAGAGGTTGGTGCCGCCCAGCCGGTAGGTCAGCGCTGCCCCCCCTACAGCCGAGAGCTCTGCCGAGCCGCCCCCTCCCCAACCGCCACCCAGGCGGGAACGCAGCGCGGCCGCCCCATCCCGGACCTCGGTGCGGCCGCCCCGGGCTGGAGCCCACAACCGAGAACCCCAGCTGGGAGCGCAGCAAGTCTGTT
>NW_008356058.1:0-14029 GCF_000622305.1 Nannospalax galili
ATCCCAGCACCAACATGGCAGCTAACAACTGTCCGTAACTCCAGTTCCAGGAAATCCAACAACTTCTGTCCTCCGCGGGTACTGCACGACATGGGTGTGCTTACCTAGATGCAGGCAATGCATGCATACACATAAAGTAAAAATAATAAATATAATAAATAAATAATAAAAATATTTTAAAAAATAAAAAAGCTCACACTTTAAAAATATGATCTCTTTGTGCTCATCTTTATTCTGTCACAATATGAAATACCCAAGGCTTAATATATTTAAAAATGTATTTACAAACAGGTTTGTTTAGCTTATGGTTTTGGAGGTTGGAAAGTCAAACAGCATTAGCTCTGGTGGCAGCATGTCTGACTGCATCACCTCATCATGAATGACATCATAGAGGGAGCATGTGCAAAAGGATAGGTTATATGGTATGAAAAGAAGGAATAAAGGTGGACATTTGCCTTTGAAAAGTTCTACCGCCTCTTAATATTGACACATTAAGGACAAAGTTTCTAACTTATGGACCCTTAGAAGACACCCCTAGCCGTATAGTGATCACAGCACTCGTAATAGAAGAGAATGAAGAATTCGAAGGCCAAAGAAACAATAGTAGAAAAGAGACTATCATTTAAATCTAAGGAAAAACGGATTTGCTGCAACCATTTATCTGTGCTAGCTACTCTTGAGGACTGTTCCAGAGCACAAAGGCATACTTTTAGGGGGCTGAAGAAGCTCTCATGAGCATTATCCTAGATGTGTGTATCAGAAAGGATCTAAAAGGATAGGAATTGGGTGCCCATGGTAGAAGACTATTATTTTCTTTTAAGAACTTCAGTGTTCTTTGGACTAGATGTAAAATATTGCTGTGATGTTATTAAATGAGCGGAATTTCTTGAGTGCTTTAGTTCATTTAGGCTACTATGACAAACTGCCCAGTTCAGGATGACTTATTGACAACAAAATTTACTTCTTACACTTCTGGAGGCCGGGAGTCCAAGATTAGTGTGTCAGGGGATTTGGTGTCTGGTGAGGGGCCTCTTTCTGTCTCAAAACTACTGTCTTATCACTATGTCTTCATGGGGGAGGGATAAGGGAGCTCTCCGAGGTCGGTTAGAAAGGCACTGATCCCATTATGAGGCTTCAGTCCCATGAACTAATCACCTCCCAAAGGCCCTAGGTCATAACATCATTCACCTTGGGGGTTAGGATTTCAACATATGAACCTGAGGAAGGACACCAGCACTCAGACTAAAGCACCAAGCTATGTAGTTACTGTTGCTTTTGCTAACCATAGTGGTCAGTATTTTGTTCTAAGTACTTTCTATGCATCAGTTATTATACCAAGTACTTTAATAATCTACTTAATTCTCATCTGGTTTTAATGTTCTCTTCCCTCAAATCAATCCAATTCTCCGATAACTTTTCTTTTTTCTGACATGACAGCCAAGGTTGTTGACCCTTAGTTCTTGGGTAAAGGTCAACAAAGGTCTAGGTCCCATGACAGTCAGAAGAGAGGGAAGAGATTTAAACTCTATAAGTTTGTCAGCAATATTGGAGACATAAACAAGATTTTCTGATAAAGTTGAGGGAGAGAGTTTGAGTGAACCTCCATTTTCCATTGGAACCTGCTGGCCTCCACTTACACAGCAGTCTTTATGAGTTGTTTGCATTCTTCTTATTGCCAGTAAACTGTGGACATGGCAAGACAGTACCCATAGGAAATAAGGTTTTTGTTTTTTTTTTTTTTTTTGGCTTTTTGAGACAGGGTCTCCCTGTAGCCCCAGCTGTCCTGGAACTCACTATGTAGACCAGGCTGGCCTTGAACTCACAGAGAACCGCCTGCCTCTGCCTCCTGAGTGCTGGGTATTTCTAGGACATGATGGAGTAGATAGAGAAGGCAAGATAAGGTGAAATTCCTTATAATGATGGACAAGGTCAAGACCAAACCCCAAGTGAATGCTTCACGACCTTTGGTGGTTCTGCCTCTGTCCCCAGGATGTATCTCTTATGTGACCTTTCAATTCTTTTGCAGTTTTCCTCCAGTGATGAACGATTTGGGTACTTCTTGAATGATTTCTATTTTATCCTCCTAACTTCTCAAATCCTTCCTAGTCTGGAAAGGCTTTCAACTCCACCTCAGAGGTCCCCTAGCATCTCCCTTGCTTTCTCCCTTCGCCTTGATCAGACTTCCTTTCTTACCACCTCCCCCCCCACCATTTTCTTCCCTTCATTTGATTTTTGTCTGTACAAAAAAATCATTTAAAAAATCTGTCATCACTTTTGTCAGAGTTCAACATGGAGGTTAAGCCTGAACGCTTGTGAGTCTTCGATTCAGTGTGAAAGTATTTCCATGCTGATATACGCTCCTCCATTTACTTGTCCTCCAGTCATCGAAAAGCCCATTAGGGCTTTGTGCCTCCACTTGCTTATCTGTAAACAGGGAGGATGTAAAAAGTACTTATAAAAAATAAATCGTAAAATAAAAAAAAATGAAAAATGCTTACTTAGTCACAGGATTGATGATAATACTGACATAAAGAACTTAGTTATAAAGAACTGTGCTTGGCATGTAGTAAATTTGCAATGGCTGTCAATGATTGTAACTGCTGGCAGTATCTTTTTAGTGTCTGTGCTGAAAGGGGGGTGCTCATTTAGGTTACTGAAAGGAAAACAATGCGTTGTTAAAGTGCAATAGGATGGGCCCTGAGAAGGTATGGTGGAGAGGGTGACAAGATTCGGCTACTCTCTTAATTTTGGTCATATGGATCTTAAAATCTTTCATTCAAGGTATCTGCTTATATTTTTGACTCAGGATTATTAACAAAGGCTCTGGGTATTCTTTAGTGCAAGCTGTAGGGGAAGACAGCTTTGATTAGTTTTCCTAATTGCTATCACTGCTCTTCTGGTCCACCTGAGATCAGGTGACACATTATGGAGACGCATATATCTCTGAGACCTAAGGGAACATGTGCAGCCCGTCTAACCACAGTGATGAATGTGTTGTGTCAGATGCTAAGGTGCTAATTGAAGTAAGTTTCTACATAAAATTCCATTAAAGTGCTTCTGATTTTCAGAGGTAATGAAGCAGTTTTCATTTCTCAGGTGGGAATTATCCCTCAACTTTCCCCAGTCTAGCTAAATGCATTCACGTTCTTCATTATAACAATTCATGCTATGATATTGCACATACTTGGTAACTTTGCCATTCATAGGTCATTCCGATAACCCCGTAGACTGACTGACTGTTCGAGAGACACTTTGCTTCTAAGCATTCTGGATATGAGACTTTAATCCAAACACTGCAAAAGACAGTCAAGTTTACATGTGATTTGTCTCTAGTTATCAACAGAGAGTTTAAAAAGTCAATCTATCAATTATGGCAATACATTTCAAATAGATTCAAAAGTTAAAGTTGACATTAGGTTTAGAGATAATGTCAGAAGTACTTGTGTATTTGATGATAAGATATGTGAAATTAGCTCTGAAGCTCTAATAGGAGAATTCTGTTGGGTTTTGAATGGCCATATTGTGAGATAATGTTCTTGAGCACTAAGAGTTCTAGGCCCAGAGTTTGGAACATCATTATGGAACTAGACAAATCCATCAAGATTGTTTATTCTATAATGCCTAGAGTACTCAGGTATCAGTGATTTTCCATTTTTATGTTCTGATTAGCTGTTAATAGCAGGCTATCCTTTTTTTTTTAACAAAAGGGGGACATACTGGGGCAACATATCCTAGTTACCCCTTCTTGGGCTACCCTTAGCCTCCATTCCTCAGATTCTCTATCAGTGGGCTAATTTTGAGGTTTGATGGTTCTCTCTCTCTCTCTCTCTCTCTCTCTCTCTCTCTCTCTCTCTCTCTGTCGGTCTCACTCTTGCTCTCTTGCTCTGTCTCATATTTGCCTCTGCTTGCGTGTTTTGGGATTAAAGGTATGTACCAGAGAGGGCATGATGTTGGTTGTTTTGTTTCTCTCTCTCTCTCTCTCTCTCTCTCTCTCTCTCTCTCTCTCTGTATGTGTGTGTGTATTGTGATGCTGGGGAGAAACACAGAGGCTTGTGATAGGTAGTGATTCTGAGGCCAGGCATAGTGGTGCAGGTCTATAGTCTTTGAACTCTAGTGGCTGAGGTAGCATGGTTAAGAGTTCTAGGCCAGTCTAAGCAACAGAGTGAGACTTTGTTTCATGAAAAGAAAATATGTAAGCAAAATAAGAGTTCTGAGGTTTGCTTGTTTTCCAAAGGTTTCTTTGTATTTGAAATCATATTTATCCTCAACATAAATCTGTTTTAAGAGTCACAAAAGCTTGTGATTATAACTAGAAAAGGGCATAGCTTCTCAAAAGAAGCCAGACCATAAGCATTGCCATACAGCTGACATTACCCATATATGATAGTCCCTATAGGGGTATGTGGGGGACTGTTGGGTGGTATAAATGGATGCCTTTCCATTTCTCCAAAGAGGCACATATTCAAAGTGATTCCTGAAGTTCATCTTTAATCCATGTGAAGTTTTGACTGTGAAGGTCAGCTGAAGAAGGAGTCTATACTGACTGATTGGCAAAGATGCTGGAGGTGTTTTGAGGGTAAACAGAAGAAAAAAGTGGCTAAGATAGGAGTTGTAGTTGTGTATTCAATCAGGGAAGGTGGAAAAACTAGCAAGATCCAGAAAACAAAGTTGTTAGAGGAGACAGAATTAACTTGGGGAGAATTTTGCTTATACATGTCAGACCCTCCCAGAGCACTGGTAGATTTGTGTTAGGGATGAAGGACAAAGGGATTTCTAGGCAAATTGAGTGATTATAACATTAAACCAGAACTTTTCATTGAACCCAAGATGTTTCCTGTGAGTAGTAGAGTAATTCTATAAAAAGTTAAGGAATCAACACTAGTGATATTTGAATCTAATCAGAATTTTATGATGGACTAATGGCAGACTTTATAAGAAAGAAATTAACAAACAAATGTTTAAGAATCTGCATTCTCTGCCCTGAAACCAGTGGTTAACCACAGGAGAGTCCTGCCATCTTCTTGCCACTCATACCCTGGAGTTTTTGAGGCAAGACAGATTTCCTAAGGGAGTATGCATCTTTATCCATTTTATCCAGTTTTGGCAGAAAAGTACCAGATGACAGAGCTCACTTGGGGCCTGCCCTCCTGCCCTCTTCCCTTCACCTCCAAAGGAACATCCTCATTCTCCACCAGGTTTTACAGCTAACCTTCTGCAGCTTTGGCCTCAGAGTACTTAGGAAAAGATCCTCAACGAAAGCCTTTGAAAGTTATATATTCTTTCTAAGAGCATTAAAGGCTCTATGGAAAGAAGACCACAGAGAGAAAACTGATGAATGTTGAACACTCAGCCCCACACAGGTGCTTTTAGCTGAGGTATACAGGTTTAACTGAGCTGAAGAAATCATTCATCTTAAGTCCGCAGGGAAAATCAGAGGTAGATTAAGCAGTGATTGATAAATTAAGTGGATAATTGTTTCTACTTTTTAAAATCTTCACTTTAATTGCATTTCTCTTTAAATAGATAGGGTAGTTCTGTGCTGAGTTCAGACAAGATATTTGATGTTTGGCAAACTGTAAAACATCTACATGGTCCAACATGGAGTGAGTCAGTACAGAGATACCCAGGTGGGTGCTAATCCACAAGGAAGAGAGCCTGGCCCACCAGCTGACCTGTTAGAGGAGAGCAGAATGACTCTGAGGTGACTGCCTCTCTGGTCTATATTTTACAGACATTGCTGTTAATTCTTCTGCATCCTTAGAAAAAATGTGTATGTATAGAAGCAAAACCAGACAGGCCTATCTTCTTATAGTTCTTTGAGGCTTTGAGCACCTGCATTAGGACCAAGTCTACTTCAAATAGAAATGGAGGCTGTCTTGCTATATGACCTCATGCCACGTGGCTGTATTATAATTGTTTTAAAAAAATAATCCCATTGGGACATAATTGACAAAGAGCTGTCAGAAGATGGGTGTCTTACAACACTAATAAATTCAATTGTTGCTTTTACTAGTTCTAGAAGCACTGGTACAGAATCTGTCAGGTTGTCTACATTGACAATTATAATAATTTTGCTTCTGTGACTTTTTATTCTTTTTTCTTGATGCATTGCACTTTCTGTTAAGTCTGGCTTGATGTGAAATGTACATGGAGATTTTGAAAATTCTTGTCTTGTTTCTGGCCTCCAGGAAAAGCATGTCTTTCACGATTAAACGCAATGATGGCTTAGCTTCATTATGGATACCTATCATCAGGCTGAGGAAATTTCCTTCTGTCCTTTATAATGCTGAAAATATTTATAGAAAAGGAGCTGTGTTTTCTCAGATATTCTTCTGTCTCTATTAACACAATCTTTTTTTCCTGTTAATATGGTGGATTAATTGGTTTTTTAAAATTAATCCAATATGACTGTGATTTATTATGCTTCCTTATAGAATGTCAGATTCAGCTATCTGATGCATCAGTAAGAGTTTAGTAAACTTTTATTAAGAATTTATGAGAGGAGCTGGAGAGATGGCTCAGCAGTTAAGAGCACTGACTGCTCTTGCAGAGGACCTGGGTTCAATTCCTAGCACCCACATGGTGGCTGCAAACTGTTTTTAGCTCCAGTCCCAGGGGAATCTGAAGCTATCTTCTGACCTCTGTGGCATTGCATGGCATGGGTGCACTCACATACATTCAGGCAATACATCCATACACATAAAATAAAAATAATAACAAAGATATATTTTATATTTCAGATATCGCACCGGACATATTTAAATTTTGTTTATCAGGCATTCTATTTTAACTAGGAGTCCTATATTTTTACTTAATCCATCTGACAATTCTAATCACACTAGGACAAATAATAAAATAAAAATATTAAAAAAGAATTTATGAGAACTATTGATCTGTAAATTTGTTTTCTTATAATGTTGGCCTGGTTAGTAACAACATAGTGCTGGACTCAAGAATGAGATATGACATGTTCTCTATGCTGAAGTTTTCTTGGAAGAATGTTTTTTTCTTTTTTAAAAATATTATTTAATAACCACATGATTAGAAGCAGCATTTCATTATTGCTTTAACATATTCAATAACAATTTCCAGAGCAAGATACATTTCTTTCAAAAGTGGCTGTAAATTTTTAGGTTTACGATTGAATTAATACAGTTATGCAATATTGAACTCAGTATAAACTCTTTAAGACATAAATTGAATGAGTTTTTAATGTTTAAAAAATCTCCATTTCATTTTAAAATATAGTTTCCTACTGAAAGATTCATTTTTAATGCTACTAACACTTAGATGTTTGCACATGTGTCTCTAATCTCTATGTATCTGATTATTGCTAGTCACAGTCAGTTACACTCGGATCCTTGGCACCTGAGTGTGGATATGAAGTCATCAGGTAGATTTCAATGGTAATGGTTATCACCTCTACTAATTAACATGAAGTAAATTTTTATTTACTCCTCAAATATAACTCATTTTCCTTATTTGTTGATATTTTTTGTATGTATTTCATATAGAACATCCCAAGCAATCTTATTCATCTATATACCCATTTCCCAAATGGCACCCCCCCACCCCCACTGGAGCCTATATACTCTGTCATCCCTGTTACTGTCCACTGTGTTGTCAGTGCCCCCAGCCGTTCCCTGGTAATTGTCTATCCACCGAATCTAGTCAGCCTATCTGGAGTTCCTTGTTTTAGGAAGATCAGCTGTTCCTCATCCAGCAGCAATCAGTTGCCAATATTCTTTTTGATAAGATTGAGGTCTGATGTTCATTTTCCCAGTTCTATGCTGGTTTGCTGTCTGGGAGTCTCATGGGCCACCCTGGCCAACAACTCAAAGGAAGATATTGCCTGTCTGGCATTGTTTCTTGTTACATAGCTTTTAGCTATACACATGGACTCTTGTGATCAAGAATTATATTGATCCCTTTAATCCTTTTAGGTGTTTAAGCCCATACAGTTGGCCCAGATAAACCAATTTACTTTTACTCTTTACTCTTAAGGTCGTTTGAGGATCTGTTCCTCAGGGGTCACATGGACTTGGGAGGAGCCCCTGGCTCTTTCTTTTTTTTTTTTTTTTTTTAACCAGTTTCATCTATGTGAAGATAAGTCAAAGGTCCTGCTCAACTGTGGCTGGCTTCATTTTGAAGCATGGAGAAAATGTTTCCTCTGTGTTGACCCTCCGCTTTGTAGACTGGACACTGGTTCATATCCATTTGGTGGGCCTCCTTGATCAAGAAGACAGGTGACACAGTTACAGGACATTTTGAGAGATGCTCATAGTCCCCTGGAGCTTAGTTCATCTAGGAGGGCAAGGAGCAAAAGCTATCCTTTATGTCCCTCTGACGAAATTAGTATAGGCCTCAAAGTATGGCTGTTAAACATTTCTTGGAAGAATTTGTACAATTCATATTATTTGTTTCATAAATAAAGAAGTCTCCAGTGGGGTCACCTAGGTCTGCAAAGGGGAAAGCTGTGAAGTTATGCGTTCAGTTCTTCAATAGTTAGTGGAATCTTCTAGTTGTTTGGTTTTACGCTAGTGGACTTTGATAGCTTGTATCTTTAGAGACATTTTAGTTTCTTCTAAACTATTGAATTCATTTTCAAAATGCTGCCTCATTATCATTTTAATGTTCATAGAATCTGATCTTTTTGAAGAATACATGGTTAATCTCACTGATTTTTCTATATTGCTTTTCTATTTTCTATTTCAGTGACTTCCATTTTGATATTGTTTTATTTGTTTATTTATTATGTATTTATTTATTTACTGAGACAGGGTTTCTTTGTAGCCCCAGCTGACCTGGAATTTGATATGTAAATCAGGCTAGCGTCCATCTCACAGAGATCTGCCTGCCTCCTGAGTGCTGGAATTAAATGCTTGTGCTAGCATGCCCAGCTGCTCATTTTCTTCAGGTACGCACTGAAATAATTTATTTGAGAACTTTCTTCTTTTCTAAGGTGGATATTCAGTGCTACAAATTTTCCTTTTTACTACTGTGTTAAATATAGCCCACAAAATTTTAATATATTGTGGCTTATTTTTACCTTTCATTATATATCTTACATGTGTATTATTATTATATCTATGCAATAGATATACTTAAGTGGACTTTGATTTTGTGATATTATATATATGTATTTATATTTTGCTATTAATGTTGAAATTGGCCATTTCTCCCCTTTTAGTACTTTAAAGAATTTTTGCTTGCAATGTTTTTAATTAAAACATATTCTTAGGCTAGTGAGATGACTCAATGGGTAAAGGTGCTTGCTGCCAAAACTGAGAACTCGAGTTCAATCTTTCCATATGGTGGGAGGAGACAGCCAACTCCTGCAAGTTATGATCTGACCTCCATGTGTGCATGTACACACACACACATTACAAAAATTCTCTATCCTTTACATTGTGCCTTTGTGTGGTATGTTTTTTACTGACTGTTTTTAGGCTTCTCTATTTACCATTGGTTTTAAGGAAAAAAAAAAGAAAAGAAAGAGTACATGAAGTTGTCAGGAAAAGTGATGGGGAGACATGGGAGGAGTTGGAGGGGGAGGGAGTGGGCGTGGATTTCATACATATGCATGTATAAAATTCTCAATGAATTTTTTTTAAGTTAAAAAAAGAAATTTAACTTTCAGTGTTATATTTCTTGTGCTTGGGATTTGTTGAGGTTCATAAATTTGTGAAATCACGGTGCTTATAAAATTGTAATAATGTTAGTAATTATTTCTTCAAATTCTTTTCTTTCTTCTATTTCTGCTTTCTTTTGTAACTTCCAGCATACATGTATCAGAGCACCTTGTGGTCTCTGATGTGTATTTACCCTCAAATTATCTTTTTAAAATTTGGGACTTCTTGCAATGTAATCATATCAGCTAGTCATTTCAGACATTGTGGATTTTACCTCTAGAAGTTCAATTTAGATCTTTAAAAAATATCTTACATGTCTCTACTTAGTATATTTCACTTTCTTCTTGTTTAATAAATATATAGTAATCAATTAAAAGAACTTTCTAATGTTGTTGTCTCACAATTCTATTCTACTTTCAAATCTGAGTCTATTTTGATTTACTTTTTCTCATTAGCATGGTTTGTATTATTCTGCATTGTTGCCTGTCTGATAATTTGTCTAGATCTTAGATACTACAAGTTTTAAAAAATATATTTTATTATTTTTATGTGTATGAGTATATTGCCTACAAATCCGTAAGTGCACCTGTGTTATGCAATGCCTTTGGAGGTCAGAAGAGGGAACTGGAGTTACAGATGGTTGTTAGCTGCCATGTGGGTACTGGGAATTGAACCCAGGTCCTCTGCAAGAGCAGCCAGTGCTCTTAATGGCTGAGTCATCTCTCTAGCCCCAATATTACAAATTTTACATTGTTGGATGCTTGATACTTTTGGTTTCCTAAACATGTTGTTGAGTTTTGTTCCAGGATATATTTAAGTTGATTGGAAACAATTGATCTAGTCAGGTCTTTTTAGAGCTCTGTTAAGGATTAGAAAAGCATTTAATTAGCCCTAGACTGTTTATTTCACCCCCAATACCAATTAGGCAAAAAATTTCCGAGTACTCTACTTGATATAGTTTTTTTTTCATTATTCCTGGGAAAATAGGCATTATCATAGCTTTGTGGGAGCCATATTTTCTATTCTTTCTTACCCATTTGATTGACATTTTGTGTTTTTGCATAGCTTCCTCATACCCCATTGGCTACTTGCAAGTATGTCTGCCTGCAGCCCCCAGTCCACATATAACTGAGGACAGCTATGAATTGAACCAACACAAAAATCTTACTTAAAGCATTATGAGATTTCAGTGGTGCCTGATTGAAGAAAGACTAACTCCTAAAGTCATTTAAAATCAAGAGTGAGCCCTATCTGTTCTTAGACCTGTTCCTTTTGATTTCTCTCAGAACTTTTCTCTGAACAAATCAGAACTTTTCTCTGAACAAAGAACTTTTCTGCATTTATGTAGACAGTATATCAGGCATAATATAGGAAAGGAATGAGGAACTTTGTCTTAAAATTTTTTAAACAGGGAAGATGCTTGCTTTTTCTGACTCCCCACTGACTGAGAACAGACCACAAAACCATAAGCAGATGTAATTAACCTAAGCCTACATGTTGTTTTTCAAGATTTATTGTGGGAAATTTTTTGCTTCCAAAGTCACTGCTTTCAGCAATGATAAGTTTACAACATACACAAACACACATACAGTATTCTGGGTTAGGTGCAAGGAAGGGTCACCAGGGAGAAATAGGGGGCATAGTTTAAGATTAAAGCTATGTGCTTAGCTTAGCTTTTAAAAGTTGATTACATGGGAAGGCCAAGGCCTTGTAAAATTATTTACATTGGTTTTCTGAAGCTAGTTAAATTTAAACAAGCTGATTACGTATTAGGAAGGCAGAGTTAATACAAAGTGATACATGATCTCAAAACATATGATTAACTTGGTTATAAGATTTGATAAAATTCTCATTTATGACAGAAGACATTCCCAGAAAAGTCATTCCCGTATAAGGCATCTTTTGCAAATATTTTATAGCCTGTTCTTGAGTGGGACCTTTTTAGATAACAACTTTGTGTAGTAAAACATCAAAAGTTGGACACATGCTAAAAGAATCCTTTTCAGAACTCAATTGCTCTTTCTCCTGAGTCCCTCCTCTTTAGTGTTCTGCCTGCATTCTAGATGCCTTGACCTCTCTGGGATTCCAGCTGCATCTCCTTAAATGTATGTGCATGCTAATATCCTGCTGGTGTCCCCTCTTCTTGTAGTAGGTCTTAAAACCACCTGTAGGCAGTAGGCTGGGGCAATAATAGAGCTAACTTTCTCTGTGGTTTTACAGCAGTCACTGTCTCTGTCCCTTGAGTTTTGGTGGCTAATGTCTTTGGAATCATTATTTCACATATTTGCATTTTTTTAGGTGTTTGGAGTAGGAAGTTTTAGCCAGTATCTTTATACCAGTGTTCATGTTTAAATGTTCCAAGACAATGATAAAAATACCATAGATGTAAGAACACTAGAAAAGGGCCATTGGGGTGAAGGATGCCTAAAGGAGAGCAGATACCAGAACACAGGTGTTATGAAAACAGAGAGGAGGAATTTTGAAGATGGAACATTTAAGCAGGGCTGGAAGTGGGGAAATGATGGAGATGAGGGGATAGAAAGGGAGGGTTAACTAAAATGAAGAGTATATAAAAAAAGACATATGGAAACTTATTATTTTGTAACTCAATTTAAAGATATAAATTGAAAAAAGAGAGAGTTAAACTGGGTATGGTGGCACATGCCTTTAATCCTAGCACTTGGGGGTGGGAGCAGGGGCAGACAGATCTATCTCTCTGAGATTAAGGCCAACCTGGTCTACATAGTGAGCTCCAGGACAGCTGGAGCTACAGGGAGATCTTGGGGAGAGAAAGAGAGAGAGAGAGAGAGAGAGAGAGAGAGAGAGAGAGAGAGAGAACGCACATGTCTGGATAATGCTGCTTCTGAAAGCAAAGAGTTATTAAAAAAAAAACAACAACAACAGTGTCAGATGTTAGGTATCTGGAAGCTTCTTCCTTGCTGGCTAGCTTTGAAAGTGCCACAAGATGCTATACAAGCTGCAGGGGGAGAAAAGGCAATAGTCTTACCCAGCTGTGAACCTTATGAAGTACAATACCAATCTTCCAGGGAAGATATGCCTATTGGTGCTATAGTGTTATGGGAGTAATCAACTACTCACTGATTGGATTTGTGACCTGCTCAGCAAGAGCAGTTGAAAACCCATGGCTAAGTGGGTTTTGGACCCTTTGGGAAAACTTACTACTGATGTCTAGCTAAGTTGTTTTGGCACTAAGTCACCGAGCTGCCTTCTAAATATTTGTCTTTATACCCATAGGCAAATTCTGCTCCCAGTCTTATCAGAGAAACTTCTCTTTGTAGTGAATGGAGGGAGATGAGGAGATGCAAGGTGCTGCTCAAGGTGCTGAGAATAAGTGATGATTGAGTGCTCAGTCCTACACACGACATTTATATCACCTCCTCCTGGCACAGGAATCATGATGGAAGAAAGGGCAGAAAGGATGTAAATCTAGAAGACAGGAAGAAAGGATGTGAAATGCTGTCTTCTTAGAATGACACAGCTAATGCAGTCATGACTTTACAGCAGTGGTACATGATTGCCTACAATTGTCCTGCACAAGACAGGGCTTAGCAACAATCAGTCATGGATAGAGATGGTACCTTATACTTCCCTGCTGAGTTATTGGCTACTGATGGGTTCTAGGAAGGGACAGTCAGCATCTTTAGCAGTGTAGCTACCAAGGAGGTCCCCAAGCTTCAATGGATAGTTTCAAGCCCGTGAGTGCACAGAACTCAGTGGGTATTAAAAATAAGAAAATTAACGATTGAACTCCCAGGTCAAAAGACACAGACTAGGTGAATGGATTAAGAAACAAAACCCATCTTTTTGTTGTCTGCAAGAAAATCATCTCACTTTCAAGGACAGACACTATGTGAAAGGATGAAAAAAAGTGAAAGGATGGAAAAAATAATTCCATGCATTCTATCAGACCACAAAGTAATAAAGCTTATAATCAACACCAGAAGAAGCCCTAATTACCACATGGAGATTAAACAACACACTCCTGAATGATGAATGGGTCAAAAGAGAAATTAAGAAAGAAAGAAAAGTATTTTTGGAATTAAATGAAAAGGACAATATATCACAACAAAACCTCTGGGACATGCTGAAAGCTGTCCTTAGAGGGAAGTTTATAGCTCTAAGTGCCTACATCAAAAAATTGGAAAGAAAACAAACAAATGACTTCACACTGCAACTCAACACACTTGAAAAGCAATAGCAAATGAAACCCAAACCCAGCAGACAAGAAGAAATAATAAAAATCAGGGCAGAAATGAATGAAATTGTAAACAAAGAAAACAGTACAAAGAATCAACAAATCCAACAGCTGGTTCTTTGAAAAGATAAACAAGATTGACACACCACTAGCCCAGTTAACCAAAAGAAAGAAAGAGCAC
>NW_008356058.1:14531-14642 GCF_000622305.1 Nannospalax galili
TTAAAATATCATCCACCATGACGAAGTTGGCTTTATCCCAGAGATGCAGGGAAGGTTCAGTTATGTAAGTCAATAAACATCATAAATCATATAAATGGGCTCAAAGACAAG
>NW_008356058.1:15112-16372 GCF_000622305.1 Nannospalax galili
AAGCAATCAGAGAAAGAGCACATGGAAACACTCCCATTCACAATAGCTGCAAAAAAAATGATATGTCTTGGAATAAACCTGACCAAAGACATTAAAGAGCTCTACAAGGAAAATTTTAACTCTTTAAAGAAAGAAATTGAGGAAGACATCAGAAGATGGAAGGACCTCCCATCCTCATGGATTGGAAGAATTAATATTGTGAAAATGACCAACCTACCAAAAGTCATATATAGGTTCAATACAATGCCAATCAAAATCCCCATGACATTTTTCGCAGAATTGGAAAAAACTATCCTAAGATTCATATGGAAGCACAAAAGACCTCGGATAGCCAAAACAACCCTGAGCACTAAGAGCAATGCCGGGGGATTACTATACCAGACCTTAAACTGTATTATAGAGCTATAGTCATCAAAACATGGTACTGGCACAAAAATAGACCCTTAGATCAATGGAACAAAACTGAAGACCCAAATATGAGTAAATGCAATTTCAGCCACTTGATATTTGACAAAGGGGCCAGGAATATTCACTGGAGGAAAGACAGCATGTTCAGCAAATGGTGCTGGCAAAACTTGATCTCCACTTGTAGAATAATGAAACTAAAACCCTATGTTTCACCCTGCACAAAAGTCAATTCCAAATGGCTCAAAGACCTCAATGTAAAGCCTGAAACTCTGAAACTATTAGAAGAAAACTTTAGGAAAAACCTACAAGATATAGGCATAGGAAAGGATTTTCTAAACCAGACATCAATTGCTCAGGAAACAAGGGCAAGAATTAACAAATGGGATCTCATTAAACTAAAAAGCTTCTGTACATCAAAGGAGGCAACCAAGGAAGCAAACAGAAAACCCACAGAATGGGAGAAAATCTTCACCAGTGACACATCTGAAAAAGGTTTAATAACCAGAATGTATAATGAACTCAAAAAAGAAAGGACCAAGACAAGACACAACCCAATTAAAAAGAGGGGCCAAGGAGCTGAATATAGAGTTCTCAAAAGAAGTAAAGATGGCTATGAAACATCTTAAAAGATGTTCAACATCACTAATAATTAGGGAAATGTAAATTAAAACCACTTTAAGATTTCATCTTACCCCAGCCAGACTGGCTAAGATCAAGAGAACAAATGATAATAAATGTTGTAGATATTTCAGGGAAATGGGAATGCTCATGCACTGCTGGTGAGATTGCAAACTTGTTCAACCCCTATGGAAAGCAGTGTGGAGAACCCTTAAAAGATAAAAATGAAGATAA
>NW_008356058.1:17450-19511 GCF_000622305.1 Nannospalax galili
TCCCAAGCCCGTGTGACCCCTGAGGAACAGATCCTCAAACGACCTTAAGAGTAAAAATAAATTGGTTTATCTGGGCGAACTGTATGTCCTTAAACACCCAAAAGGAAAGTATAACCAAAGATTAAAGGGGCCAATATAATTTCTTAAGAGTCCGTATGCATAGCTAAAGGCTACATAACAAGCAACAATGCCAGATAGGTGATACCTTCTTTTGAGTTGATGGCCAGGGTGGCCAAAGGGACTCCCAGATAGTAACCCAGCATAGAACTGGGAAAATGAACAGCAGACCCCAATCTTATCTAAAGGAATATTAACAACTGATTACTGCTAGATGAGGAACCACTGACCCTCCTAAAACAAAGACCTCTAGATAGGCTGACTATATTCACCAGAAGGGCAAGTAGTGGGGAATGGCTGGGGGTGCTGACAACACAGCAGACAGTAGCAAGGATATTAGAGTATAAGGGCACTAGTTGGGGGAGGGAGGCTATGGGAGGGTGCGATCTCGGAAGTGGGTGTATAGTCGAATGAGGTGGTTTGGGGTGTTTTGTGTAATATACACACAAGAAAAATCAAGAAAATTTTAAAAACTGTTATATTTGAGGAGGAAGCATGGAAATTTACATCATGCTAATTAGTAGAGGTGATAAACATTAGCATTGAATTCTGCCCGATGACTATAGACATACACATGTGCCAAGGATCCAAGTGCAACCGATGATGACTGGTAATAATCAGTTACATACAGGTTAGAGATGCAAGCACCTACATCTCAGTGTTAGTAGCAAAAACAATGAGTCTGTGTGCAAGGAACAATATATTCTAAAATGAAATGGAGATCTTTTTAAAGGTTAAAAACTCATCCAATTTTATGTCTTACAGGGGAATTTTACGTCTTACAGGGCTTATACTGAGTTCAATAATATATAACTGTATTAACTCAACTGTGAACCTAGAAACTTGCACCTACTTGTGAAAGAGATGTACTCTTGCTCTGGAGTATGTTACTGAATATGTTAAATCTGTAGTGAAATGCTTCTTCTAATCATGTAGCTATTAAAAAATTAAAAAATGATTATAAAATAATGATAATAATTAGTAGATGTGAAAAAAATTACCATTGAAATCTACCTGATGGACTTTATATTCATGCTCAGATGCCAAGGAGCTCAGAAAGCAACCAACCGTGACTAGTAATAATCTGATGTATAGAGATTAGAAACATATGTGCTAACATGTGTCAATTGTATTAAAAATGAATTTTTTGTATGAAATTGTATTTTAATAATGAAATGGAGATCTTTTATAAAGTTTAAAACCTCATTTAATTTTATGTCTTATAGGGTTTGTACAGAGTACAGTGTTGTATAACTGTGTTGATTCAGCTGTAAGCCTAAGGGTTTATGGCCAGTTTTCGGGGAGATGCATCTTAGCTCTGGAAATTGTTGTTGAGTGTGCCAATGCTGTTGTAATGAAATGCTTCTTCTAATTTTATGGTTATTAGAAAAAGAAAAGACATGAATGTGTGAAGGAACTCATAGGGAATGGAGTAGATTAGATTGAGTGAAAGGTTACAGTAATTAGAATGGACTTTATACATGTATGTGATTGTAAAAGAACAAATTCAACAAAAATACACACACACACACACACACACACACACACACACACATACACACAGAGCTGAAGGGATGGCTCAGCAGTTAAGAGAACTGACTTCTTACAGAGGACCCAGGTTTGGTTCCCAGCATCCACATGGCATCTAACAACTGTCCATAACTCCAGCTCCAAGGCATCTGACACCCTCTTTTGATTTCTGTAGGCATTTCACAACACAGATGCACTTACATACATGCAGGTAATATACTCATACACCTAAAATAAAAATAATTAATAAAATTAAATTAAAAAACAAGCCAGGCGTGGTGGTGCATGCCTTTAATCCCAAGCACTTGGGAGGCAGAGGCAGGCAGATCTGAGTTCAAGGCCAGCCTGGTTTACATAGTGAGTTCCAGGACAGCTGGGGCTACAGGGAGACCCTGTGTCAAAAAGACCAAATAT
>NW_008356058.1:19521-40074 GCF_000622305.1 Nannospalax galili
TATATATATATATATATATATATATATATGTTAAGGGAGTACACTGCTTGGAAGCTGCCATGTCTCAGAGAGTGCTGTCCTTCTACAGAGAACATGATTCCACATCTCATTCTCCTAACTAATTCTCTTCAATTAGTCCTCTACATCTTTGTTGGGAAGCCTGTCCTATCAACGTCCTTTTTAAGTTATCAATTTAAATGATTATAAAAACCAAAAAATTGTAAGGGCTGTTTTATTTTTATACAACCTGGCACTGACAGGGTTTTCAGGCATGGACAAAGATGGCTTATGCTGGACATCCAAGGTACACGAGTCAGCACATAATGCCCAACACTGGATGTTTGGGGAATCCAAAAGTAAACAGAGATGTCATCTGTTATATAACCATTCCTAGCAGAATGCCACTTTTGTTTGAATTTTTATAAATATGGCCTTGAGGTCAGAGGCAAGAGCCCGAGGTTTTGCCTTTTGCCTTTATCAGTCTGCTCATGTGTGTCTGCCTATAGGCCTGTTTGCCTACCTCTGTGCAGACTGTATGCTGTTCTTCATGTGTGCCTTTGCCCACCTGTGTGAATCCTGTGTGTGTCAGTGTGTGTATGAGTGCCTGCCAGCATCTGTCTGTCTAGTGGTCTGTGTGGAGGCCTTCACCTGGAGTGAACAATGCTTGTTTTAGCTGTCTATGGTGCCTTGCAATCTCTTTAACCCCACAGACTCCTGTGGCCCTTCTCCTTTTTCGGCATCAGACTTGGACCTCACAAAGATTCTCTGGTATTCTTTACTTCCTCTTCAACCACACTTACTCACAGCTATTTTTTCTGTATCTTTTTTCACTGTGTGGTTTTGAACTCCAGAGGGACAAGACCATCATTGACTTACTACTTAAAGGATTGAAGTAGGTGGTCAGTATGCCTGCTGAATGAATAAAGAGGCTGAAGTGAAAACAGCTGGATATTGCAGGGGCACTGGTGCCTGATAAATGATGGGCACTCAGAATGAACACGAATTATTGCAATGTGAACCACATGGTAGCTGACTGAAATTACAGACTAGAATGTGTGTAAGCTTATCTCAGGTATGTTATAAGATTTCTACTAAGAGTCAGGCTTGGGGACAGGGAACACTAAGGAGAAATGGCATCTGCTACGAATAAGACTGATGGAGCAGGGAGAATCAGTAAAATCTGTCTCATTATTACTGGCTTTATCTGCTTTTATAAGCTGGTGGTATTTAAGAATGGATAGCCTACAAATATTTATCATAACAGACTATCTATCTATCTATCTATCTATCTATCTATCTATCATGTATTTGCCATTTGTCTTATTCTTTAGGATATAACCTCTATGAAGTCAGACACTTGATTTGGCATGTTCTATATCCCATTCCTAATTCTAGAACATTCTTTTTCATATAGTGGGCATTCAATAAATGTTGGTTAAACATACAAATAAGATCTATTATTCTGCTTTAATTCTGGCTGAGTAGTATACAAAACTCCTACTCCCCCTCCTTATTTTTAAAAAACACAATTAAGTGATAATCAAACTGCATTCCCTATTTTATAATGCCTGTAGGGAGTCTGACTACAGAAATTAAAATGGTTTAACTAAGACTCCAGTGTCCACCTGATGGCAGCTTAACTTAATAGTGGTCAAATTACCTCAGAGGCAATTAACACCTTTCCAGGAGCTGAGCTTGACAATTCAAACATACCAAAGCCCTTGGGTGCCTACGCAGCCACACACAGCTCCTGGCTCTGGAGATGGAGAAGCGCCATCCTCCACAGTGTGGAGCCATCCCCACAGTTATGATTAAGCCATGCTGCAGGGCAAGCAGTGCCCTGCTGAGGAAGGCCAAAGTCCTGCCAGAAACACCCCTGCTCAGCTTCTCATTCCAAATGCCTTATCATTTTCCTTCCCAAATCACAGAAAGCAAGGGGGAAGCATTACTGCATCAATATGAAGCTGGCAGGCTAATGACTGGTATGTAAAGAATGGAACATGGCAGAAGCAGTGAGTGGACAAGGACTTATCTGCTCCCAAGAGCTGAGTGTCTTAGGGGACAGCCAAGGTCAAGTGTACTGCAGATTGTTCAGGAGGCCAAGACAAGAGCTGACCCTGGGATGCATGAAAGAAATAATAGCACGGAAGACTGAGGACTAGTCCAGATGGCAACAAGCACAGAGAGAATAGTTTCTAGCATGAACTGACCTAGATCAATAGGGTGCATCTTGCTTCAGATCTGCTTTAAATGAAAATGTGCCAGCTCTTGCTGCCTGGGTGTGGGCATCACCTGGCCTCTCACTTTAGGGCTCTTTTGGCTCATGATAACAGAGTGTTTCCAGATGGGAAAGGCTAGACTCTATCTTGGTTTGAGATTTGATGTGTCTATTAGAACAAAGCAAAAACTCAAACAGCAGTGCTATGCTTTAGCTATCATTGCCGTTAGGCTTCAGGGCATGGAGCAGAAATTGCTCTGTATATCTTAAGCAGAAGAGGACTTATTGTAGAAAATTAGGCTCTTCAAAATGATTGAAATTGCCACAGGAAAGGAGACATGGGTCAGTATCATCAAACTCCAGGCACAATACCAGAGTTGCGATCCAGGGAGCTAAAAGCCTTGCCCTTTCCTGAATGCTTTATGAATCTCAGGAAGCTGGAGACTGGACACTGGGATGCCTCTTTGGACTGCCACTCTTCTCCTTGATGTTCACATCTCCAGGTTTTCACCTGACAGCTTGAACAACAGGAAGATGAACTCTGCTCGCTCCATCTTCTCTGTCACTTAAGTGTGTCTAATAGACAAAACCCAGGTTTCGTGCAGAAAAGGAGAGAGTGAGAAATGTGTTTGTGTTTGCTTTTAATATTGCACTAGTACCAGAAGAACTGGGATGAGGCTGACACAAAAGAGACATGCAGGGCATGAGATTCAGAGGCATTTGGAAAGCACAGGTGCCCCTATCATAGAATTGTGTGATTTCCTGAGATAAGTTTTTAGAAGTTAGTGTACTGTCTAATATATAGCGGTTACTCAATAATTTCTAATTCAATAACTTAGTTTAATGGGGAAAATGATGTAGATTTTCTTATTTCAACGAATTCTATTCTATGAATCTGCTTTTTCTGGGAATCTCTAGTATTATCTTGTATAGGCTTTTGAGGGTTGACAGAAACAGGAAAACAAAACAAAACAAAACAAAAAACTAGAGTGTTTTTCCTGTTCTCTTCTCCTAGTCACTCAGTACAGATACCTCCCCTCTAATACCACATCATGGGGATTTCTCACTAGGCACAGTCAGTTCTGCAGTAGACAGTAACTGAGTGTCCTATAATTCAAGTAAATTCTGGCATTATCCACTGGAGATGGGGTCAGATCCCACAGGATGAGCTATAAGACTGCTCTTCACTTCAAATGCCAATAGTAAGTCAGGCCTCTAGAACTTTTATCCCACATCACCTCCTTTAATGATTAACTTTCTAGAATATTCGGTAGAACTCAAGAAATATATTACTGATGCTTAGTCACTTATTATTTAAGGATGCTATAAAGGTTAGAGAGAAGCAGCCAGATGAAGAAATGAGCAGGACGATGCAGAGTGGAGCGAGAGACCATGGTGGCCCGAGTGTGGTCGCTGATGAGCTTTCTCATCAAAGAAAGTGTGGCAGGCGGCTGCTACCTTGTCTACGACCAGGAGCTGCTGGGGCCCAGTGACAAGAGTGAGGCTGCCCTGCGAAAGGCCGAGGAGGTCGTGCCCCCAGCCATGTACCTGTTCAGCCCTTATGTGTGCCAGCAGAAGGGTCTGGAGATGCCAAAGCTCCCAGCCTCTCCAAAGATTAACCTTCTGAACTTCCGCGACTCCTGGAACACAGGAATCATCCCTGTGATGTCCGTTCTGTCCGTGGACCCCCACCAAGGCCCGAGAGTACTCCAAGGAAGGCTGGGAGTTAGGTGGAGGAGCACGCCAAGTAGCAGAGGCCGCCTGTCCCAGCAGAACCGGGGACAGGATCAGGATTCGCAGACTCCACCAGACTAAGGACCCTACTCTGAGGGCAGCTTTCAGGGCCAATAAAGGACTTCGAAACTGTAAAAAAAAAAAAAAGGGGGGGGAATGCACAGGACAGGGTAGCTATGTGGGAAGGGCATGGGAATTCTATACCTTCCCTGAGTGTTCCAATTCCTGGAGCTAACACATGTTCAGCTATGTAGAAAGTCTCCTTTTCAGTTTCAATGCAGTTTTATTACATTGGTGATCAACCGCAACATGTAGCCCCATACCTGCTCCCCGGAGTTTGAAGAGTAGGGCTAAAATCCCACTGCCTTTATTATGCCAGGTGTTTCCAGTGACCAGCTGCCTTTGCAGAACTGCCTAAAGGTCCCAGCCAGCAGTTATCACATTAGCATCACTTCACAGATCTGTATGCCTGGAATGGAAGCCAAATATTTACATTTTATAATATCACAAGTATATTGTCACAAAGCCTGTTTGGCCACTTTTTTTTTTAGCAAGTGCTAACTCAGAGTGTAGCACCTCTCAAGCACTGACACACACACACACACACACACACACACACGTTTAATTCTCTTACACATAATCACAGTCTCTTAAAATCTTAAAATTGAAAAATAGTTCAATGAACTATTTTTTAACTTTAAAAATTTATTTATTTATTTATTTTTACTTTTATGTGTATGCATGTATTGCCTGCATGTAGGTAAGTGTACCCATGTTCTGCAATGCCCACGGAGGTCAGAAGAGGCTGTCAGATCCCCTGGGACTGGAGTTATGGACATTTGTTAGCTGCCATGTGGATGCTCTAACCCAAGTCTTCTGCAAAAACAACCAGTGTTCTTAACTGCTAAGCTATGTCTCCAGCCCCTCAATGAACTATTATTTAAAAAACAGATAACCACAGAACTAACACAAAGCTATAGTAATTGACATCTTTTATAAATACGGAACATATTTTAAGTAGAAAAAATGTGAAGAATTATGACAGCAACCCTTAAAGAAAATAGGAAAGAGAAGACAGGAGCAATTTAAAGTGAGAAATGTGGGGCTGGAGAGGTGGCTCAGCAGTTAAGAGCACTGGCTGCTCTTACAGAAGACCAGGGTTCGAATTCCAGCACCCACATGGCAGTTAACAACTGTCTGTAACTCCAGTTCCAGAGAATTAGATGCCCTCTTCTCTGTGGACATTATATGACATGGGTTCACTTACAGACATTCAGACAATACATTCATACACATAAAATTAGAAAAAGAAAAATATTTAAAATAAAATAAGGTGAGAAATATGTCAGTAGCCATCAGGGTCTCCTCATAGATCCATGACTCCAGGAGAATCAGTTCATGTGTCTGACTTCGATTTGTAGCCATTAAATGATGATATGGAATAGTCGTACAACATTTCAAACAGTTGTGAAGATGGGAACATTTTTAATCCTACCCTCCCTAAAGGAAAATTAAAGGGAAAAATCTATCTCCTATGCACATGTGCATGCACGCATGTGCGTGTGCGCACACACGCACACAATTTCTAGGTAAATTTTATATCTAAAGGAAAAAAAGTAAAACAACAGATACTGAGACGATAAAATGGGAGAAAATCTTTATCACTTCAAAGGCAAAAGGTGTCTTCAGGAGCACAGAGACTCTTTTATTTCTAAAGAAAAATTTCACAAGTTGGCATATGAGCTTTTCACTGTGACAAAATAACTAAGAAAATCAACTTAAGAGGAAGGATTTATTTTAACTCATGGTTTTAGAGGTTTAAGGCCATAATGGCTTGGCCCTGTTCCTTTAGCATTACCTGCTCATATTACACATATTATATATATGAATCCAAAATTCTTGTGTGGAAAAGTACACATAAAGCAAGATGAAAATTATCCTTGAGATAAAAAAAGCAGACACAAAAGGTCCATTGGGAATAAATGGATAAAAAAAATTATAGCATATTAATACAGTAACACTTTATATAACTACAAAAATGAATGAAGCACAGTTATATTAACAGAACAAAACATGAATGTCATAAACACAATATTGATCAGGAAATATTGGCAGTTACTTACAGATAAAATGACTGACTAGAAGCAGCTACCCAAAGACCCAGTTAAGAAGTATCAAAATATGAAAAAAACTGGGTGTGGTTTAATCTCAGACTCTGGAGGAAGAGGCAGGTGGATCTCTGTGAGATTCAGGCCAGCCTGGTCTATGTAACACGTTCCAGGCCAGCTGAGGCTAGAGGGAGATCTCATCTTAAAAAAAAAAATTTCTTTTAGCTGAAAATAAGAAAAACAATAGACTATTACAGAGAGAGGAAAAGCTAGAGTTCACAAAAAGAGACATGAGAACTCAAAGTACAGATAGCAGAAAGATGATGTTCCAAAAGGAGCCAAGGTGAACTCAAATCCAGCCACATGGTTCCCTGATTGCCGACTGGAGAGCAGAAGCCTCATTCATAACTAATCCAAAGAGCCCTGATAAAAAGAGAAGAGCAGTCCTACCCATAGGCAAGAACACAGCTCTCACAAGCCTCAGATCCAGCTTTAGGTCTGACTGAGACCAGGATTTCTCTGGTGGAATGGCTGAGCAGTAGGGAGAACTTCCTCCATTTCACAGGGCTGTACCCAGTTATCTTGACAGGAAATGCATTGCTTGAATCTGAGCTGCCTTGGGGTGTTGTTGTTGTTGGTACTGAGAACAGTGGATATTTGGAATCCAAGATATTTGGAATTAATTATCCAGAGCTCCAGATTGAGAGACATCCCTGAGAGACAGTGATGAAGATCAGGAGGGGCTGATATTGACAAGATAAAAAAGTAAGAATGATAGGAAGTTTGGCCCATGTAGCCCTTCTCTAAAATGCCTTGGCACAGATCTCATCAACTGAGAATAAAACTGGGCCTTAAGATCCCTAAACCTGAAGTCAGCACGTGGTCCAACCTTTGTTGGAGCCACATATCTGCTATAAGAGTCACTGCTTAGAGTACAGGAACTCTGAAGCGCCAGTGGACCACTGTATAGCCTCCATTGCATTGCTCCAGTAGAGTGACTAATGCTTAGAGGATTCTGAAAGTGTGAAGAAAGGTCAGCCTATGCAGTTCTCAGTGCTGTGGTTACTTTACCCATTTACAATGCATTTAGAAGACTCTGCCCAACTAGAACATTAGTCATTCCTAGGACTGCAAACTAGGGAGTCTCAGAAGGGTGGGAAAACATTTCCAGCCCACAGACTGCAATGCTAAATGTGGCCTGTAGAGGTCCTTTTATGTAAAGAAGGGAATTGAGGATAGCTCTTGCAGACACTGGGCATTTGTCCAATACAGATTTAGCACGAGGACAAACCACAGGATAGACAAGAGTCCACAGTTCAACTCTGCTCCTACATATAGGGGGCAGTCTTCAATTCTGAAGGACCCAAAAAGAAGGTTCTCCAGTGCTTCATCTTTTTCTTTCCTTTTGCCATCTGTATTTCTCCTTTTTTTCTTTGACAATGCTCTTAGCACCTTAAAATTTTGTGGTTTTATTTGTGTTAATTTTCACGCATTTATCAAATTTTGTTTATGTGCCTTTTCATTACTGGACAATGTCCTTGCTTGCCATTCTTTCTTCTCCTCCCCTTCCTCCTTCCTCCACCCCTACTTTTGGACTCCCCTGTGTTCCCTCTTTCTTATTTCTACTTTATTTTTAATAGCATTTTTATTTTTATCTTAATTTTTAAAATATTCCTAACGATATCTAATAAAAACTTCTCAATTTTATTATTAGTCCCCTGAAAGGCAGCATTTTAAACAAATATGCAAGCTATATTAATGAAAATAGCATGATAACCCAGTTTCACATATGTTTTAACTTTTAAATATATTTCATTTCCTCACAGAAATATACTAACCACATTAAGGCATACTGAAGCATAAAAGGTCATGATGCTATACATTTGACAGAAAACACCACAGAATATTGCCAAGTGGGTAATTGTTTCAAAAATTAAAAAGTTCTTTAGTGTTGATGTTAGATTTAATATAATATATTCCAAATCATGTGCCTCCAGTTTTCCTGTTTAGTATGTAACAAAAAAGGTTTATTCTCTTATAAAAAATCAATCAGATATATCCACCATGAAAAAAGGCAAAACTATACTTAAAAAAATTACCCATTCTTGAGCCATGTGGGAGGTAGAGGCAGGCAAATCACTGTGAGATCAAGGCCAGCTGGTATACATAGCAAGTCCTAGGCCGGATAGGGCTACAGTGAGACCCTGTCTCAAGAAAGTAACCCTTTCTTGCTCTCCTTTCTAAATATTATAGCATTCAACACATTTATTTGCTTATGAATGTACATGTATACATTATCATTATAGACTAGGCTGCATTTTTTAACTTTCTGTGACTATGTAACCTCACTTAATATTATACATTCTAGGTCCACCCATTTTCCTAGGTCCATCCTATTTCCTGTAAATGTTGTGATTTAATTTTTCTTTAGAACTGTAACATTCCATCTTATATAGGTACCAAATTTCCATTATTCATTCATCTCTTGATGGATAGCTAGGTGGGTTCTATTTCCTTGCTATAGTGAACAGAGAAGCAATAAATATAGGGATGCAAATATCTCTATATCAGAACATGGAGTTCCCTGGATATATGCCCAGGAGTAAGATAGTTGGGTCATATGGTGCTCTGCTTTTAATTTTTTGAGGAATATCCAAATTGATTTCCATAATGGCTACCCCCATTTTTACTCCCTTCAAAAATGAGTAAGGTCTCCTCTTTCCCTACATCCTCTCCAACATTTGTTGACAGATTTGTTGATGATAGCCATTCTGATTGAGGCAAAGTGATATCTCAAAGTAGTTTAAATTTGCTTTTAATGGGGATGTTGAACATTTTTTCAAAATAGTTGTTGGTCATTTGTATTTTCTTTTCTGAGAACCATCTATTCAATTTGTTAGCACATGTGTTTATTGGTAATTTTATTTCTCTGGCACTTAATTTTTATAGTTCTTTATATATTCTGGGTGTTAGCTCCTTGTTTAATATATGCTTGTAAAGATTTCTCCCAGTCTATAGGCTGTGTGCTCAGCTGATTGTTTCCTTTGCTGTGCAGAAATGTTTTAACTTCATCCAGTCCCATCTATTGAAACTTGAGTCTAGTTCCTCAGAAATTTCTTGCCTATCCCAATGTTCTGAAGAGTATTTCCTATATTTGCATCTAGGAGCTTCAGATTTCAAACTAAGATTTTTGGTCCATTTTGAATTGATTTTTGTACAAGGTGAAATTTGGGAGTGTAATTTCATTCTCCTGCAGGTAGAAATCCAGTTTTGCCAACATCCTTTATTGAATAGACTATCTTTTTACTAATGTATGCTTTTGCCTCTTTTTATCAAGAATTAGGTGTGCATAATTTTGTTGGTTTATTTCCAGATCCTTTATTCTGTTCTATTGGTCTACTTATCTATATTTATGCCAATGCCAACCTGTCTTTATCACTATAATTCTGTAGTATAATTTGAGGTTGGGTATTGTGATGCCTTCAGCTGTGTTCTTAGTCCATAGGATGGTTTTGGTTATTCTCGGCACTTATGGAACCACATGAATTCTTGGATTATTTGTTCTAGTTCTGTGAAATATGACATTAGAATTTTGAAAGGTATTGCATTAAATCTGTAGATTGATTTTGGTAGTATAGCTATTTTTACAACATCAATTCTGACAATCCAGGAGCATGGTGGTTTTTTTTTTTTTTTCCATCACGTAGTATCTTCTTTGATTTTTTTCAGTGTTTTGAAGTTTTCATTGTAGAAGTTCTTCCATTCTTCAGTTAACTGTATTCCTAGGCACTTAATTTTGAGGGAGTTGAGGGAGTATTATTTTGAATGAGATATTTTTCCTAATTATTTACTGAGAGTATATTCTTAGCATATAGGAAAGCTACTTGCTTTTTATAGCCTGCAACTTTACTGCAAGTGTTCTTTAGGTCTAGGAGTTTTCTAGTAGATTCTACAGGGTACTTTTAGTGTAGAATCATGTCACCTACAAGTAAGGATAGTTTGACCTCTTTCTCTCCTATTTTTATTCCTTTATGTCTTTCCCTTGCCTAACTGCTACAGCTAAGACTTCAAGCATTATGTTAAATGAAAGGAGAGGCTGAGCATCCTGGTTTTATTTGTGATGGCTAATCCTGGGTGTCAACTTGACTGGATCTGGGATTAACTGAAATGAGAGAGATCTTAATTGGATCATCTGAAGCTGGAAGACACACCCTGAATGTGGGTGTTACCTTCTGATGGCAGCCCATATAAAAGGCCACTGCAGAGGAGAACGCCTGGCTTCTTGCTGCCTGCCTTCTCTCTCGCTAGTTGAGTTCATCTTGCTGCTGTAGACTGAAGACCAGCTGATCTTTTGGAATTCATCAGACCTTCAGCACCAGATTGGGACTACTGAGACATCCAGCCTCGTGGTCTGAGTGACTATGGATTCTCAGCCTCTCCAGTGTGGTGCAGCCATTGTTGGATGTTTGTTAGCTGCCTTGTGGTTGCTGGGAACTGAATTCATGTTCTCTGCAAGAGCAGCCAGGGGTCTTAACCACTGAGAGATCTCTGTAGCCTCCTCCATGTTAATTTTTACTTTTATCCCATTGTGGTCTGATAAGATGCAAGGAATTGGCTTTATTTTTTGTATTTATTGAATTTGCCTTGTGTCTTATGGTATGATCTGTCTTGGAAAAGTTTCTTTCTGCTGCTAAGAAAAATGTGTATTTTCTATTGGATGGAATATTCTATATATCAATTAAATCAAGCTTATCAACATTATATTTTAACTCTAAGATTACTTTTTTTTAGTTTGGAAGATCTTTTTAAAAATGAGAGCAAGGTATTGAAGTCTTATACTATATTGTGTCAGGACCTATAAGGCTTTTTATACTTCGAGTGTTTGTTTCAAAAACTTAGAGGCTCCAATATTCAATACATAAATGTTTACTAGGGTTATATCTCCCTGATTACTTTTTTCCTTTATTAACATGTAGTGTCTTTTGAAAATCTCTTTTAATGAATTTTGGTATGAAGTTTACTTTTTCTGATATAAGGATACATATGCCTGTTTGCATTTTTTATTTGCTTGGTAGTTTGTTTTGAATTATTTAATAGTAAGTTTTTGATATCATTGCCAACTAGGTGTTTTTCTTTGAAATGACATATTGTTGATTCCTCATCTACTGAATTCAAAGATATTGAAATTGGTAAAATTCGGGATGATGATCTCAAAAGTTGACTAGCAAATATCATCAATGACCTGAAAGATGATACCATGGGCATATGAAGTAAGGAAATCAATCCAAGATCTGGAGAGGAAAGTTAGCAACATAAAGCAGACACTTGGAAAAATGAATGGGCAGCAGTATGGATGAAAATGTCCCCCAAGTGAAGAGACATACACAAAGAAATTGAAGTGTTTTGTTGTCTGTTTGCTTGAGACAAGGTCTCACTATGTAGGCCTGGCTGGCCTAGAATGAGTTATGTAGACTAGGCTGGCCTTAAACTCACAGGGATTGACCTACCTCTGCCTTCTGAGTGCTGGATCAAAGATCACAATTGCAACTTGGCCTACTATATTGAGAAAAACTATCTATCATAATTGAAGGTAAAGTAAAACTTTCCATGACAGAATCAGGCTAAAGAAATTTGTGACCACCATGCCAGCCCTACAGAAGGAATATTATGGACTGAACAGAAAGATTAACAGACTCAAGAGGTTATAGGAAAAAAATTAACAAAAGCTGCTTTAAACAAAAGAGAACTAAAAAGCAACAAAAATTACAAAAACAACAAAATGCCAGGAGCCAATATATATCTTTCAATAACTTTGAATACTAATGATCTCGATTTCCATATCAAAAGACACAGGCTAGCAGATTGGAGTAGAAAAGGGGATTCTTCTTTTGCTGCCTCCATGAAACACACCTTAAAGATAGATATTATACTGGGATGAAAGGATACAAAATGTTATTCTAAGCTAATGGGACAAAAAAATTAGCATGCATCACTACTCTAATATCTGACAAATTAGACTAAATCTGTTACAAGAGATAAAGAGGTCACTTCATACTGATCAAAGCATTAATCCATCAAGAGGAAATTACCTAAATATATATGCATTAAACGTAAGTTCACCTAATTTAATAAAACAAATACTATTAGGCAAAAGGCTCAGAATACCAGCACAATAATAGTGACTTTAATGCCTCAGTCTCACCATTAGACAGATCAACTGGACAAAAATAGATAAGAAATACTGAAAATATATGACACCATAGATCAAATGGACATAACAGGCATCTATAGAACATTTCACTCAAACATTCTTCTCAACAACCTGTGGAGCTTTAGATTACATATTAGAGCACAAAGCATGTCTCAGTAAATACATGAAATTGAAATAATTCCTTATATTCTATCTGATTATAGCAGAATACGAATATAAATTAATAGCAAGAGAAATTATAAAAATTAACACAAAAGCATGGAGATTAAACAGAACACTACTGAATGATGAATGGGTCATTGAAAAAATAAAAAAGAAAAACTAAAAATTCCTAAAATTGAATGAAAATGAGGATACAATATACTGTAATATATGGGCTATAATGAAAGTAGTCTTATGAGGTCATTTATAGCTCCAAGTGCCTACATTAAAAATCAGAGAGATCAACCTACCCACTTGGTCACCATCTTCCTGCTCCCAGACTAGGCCAGAATTACACTACTCTAGAGCTCTCATCTACCCTGCTTAGCTAGTCAGAACTCACCCACTCAATTTCCTAGCCTGGTCAAGAACCAGCTGCTCTTGAACACCCTTCCAAGCTAATCACATACTCACCAACTCAGTCAACATCTTCTGTCTCTGAGACTAGGCCTTGAACTCTCCAGCTCCAGACTAGCCTGGTCAGCTATCTATAATCAATTCAATCTGCCTCCATTCTACACTCATAATTCTCTGATTGCTCACCTTATACATCAGAACAGCCTGGAACCATCCTAAAATTAAAAAAAAAAATCAAAAGTGAGAACTGAAAGCACAGATCAACTAACTATTCATAACTGACTGGAAAGCAATCGTTAAAACTACAATAAGGATAGAACCAAACTTCAACTCAAAAGATCTTCAAGCAGGCTAGAATTTCATATCAGACACACAACCAACAAAAGAAGTCTATATATCCAGGTCACAATGCAAAAACACGAATAATATGAAAACTCAAGACATTATGTTGTACCAAATCCCACCAGTCCACTTCTGTGTTCTACAATGAATTATACCATAAAGAACCCTAGGATACAGAACTTAAATGAAGAATTATAAACATGATCAAGGAATTAAAATATTTTAAAGAAAACAAGTAACTTGAAGAACTCAAAGAGGATAGGAATAAACTCCTGATTGAAGCTCAAGAAAATTCAAATATGTGGTCAAATGAAAGGTCAAAGACAATTCAGGACTTTAAAGGTGAATTCAAGAAAGAGATAGAAATATTGAAGAAAACTTCGGCTGGAAAGAATATGGAATTTCAAAATTCAATAAGCCAATTTGAAACAACAGGAGAAAAAAGCCTCACCAGCAAAATGAATCATATGATAAATAGAATATCAAGACTGAAAGATAAAGTTGGAGAATTAGACCACTCAATCAAAGAATAAGAAAATTTAAAAAAATGGGAATAGAATATGCAGGATCTGTGGGACACCATGAAAGAATACCAAATAGACAGGGCCAGAACAGAAACTCCTCTTGGCTTATAATAGTAAGAACACTAAATGTCTAGAACAAAGAGAAGGTATTGAAAACTGCAAGAGAAAAATAACAAGTTGCATATCAGGAAAAACCCATCAGAATTATAGCTGGCTTTTCATTGGCAGCTATAAAAACCAGAAGAGCCTGGAGTAAGACATTCCAAGTTCTAAATGACAATAGGTAGCATGCCAGAATATTTTACCCAGCAAAACTATCTATCATAGTGGAAGGAGAAAATAATTTGCATGCAAATAGGCTGAAAAGAAATTATGTCTCTCAAGATAGCTCTACAGAGACTATTCTGTACAATACAAAGAACTGAAGAAAGGAATGACCATAATCAAGAAACTACATAAAATAAATGAAGGTATAACTACGTATAACCCAAAGGCTCCTCCAAAAAGCTGGAGCTGATCCAGGGTGAGTGTGGGTGATACAGACCACACTGGGAAAAAGGGGTGGAGCTGCTGCCATATGGGGTGTGGGGGAACACCAAGCAAGGGAAGATGGGGGTGGGGTTAGGGGACCAGGAGTCAAAGGACCCAAGGAAAAAGACAGATAGTAATGAGAAAAGAAACAACCTAAAAATAATAGTAGTTAAAGCTGCCCCTCACATTCAACAACCTTTGATGCAAAAAGGAAAAAGAGTTAACAGTATTGTAGCTAGGAGAAAATACTCCACACTGGACGCTGTTGAAACTAGGAAAAACTTTCAAACACATGATCAAAGAGCCCCTCACTGCATGGCTTGTGAGGGTATGGGACATGGGAACAAATAATGTCAGTTTAAGTCCTTTAGAAGCTTCATAGCTGAATTATATAACTACCTATCCAGCATTGAGACATAGGCTTTACAACCTAGGCCAATATAGGAGGGAGCAGTCCCTAATGGAATGGCTTGTGCAAGGTATTAAAGCTTCATGGTCATCATCAGTGGAGACTCCCATGATTCCCATGATTATCAGGGGTTGGAGGACTATAAAAGAGGGACAGGTATTACTGAGAGAACTAGGTATGAGAAAAGCAATATATATATCAATCACAGTTCACTGGGCCAGATAGGGCTGTGTTTACCAGAGATATAAAGGAAAGCTTAATTCAACTGGGACCCAGAGAATGGTATAGAGCTTTCTTTAATGGTTTTACTAAGTCCTTTAATGGCACAGGATCTTTGTAAAGTGAGGGAGGCTTTGGAAGATCTAAGTGACTCAAACCAGCATGTAAAACATGTCTGTAGAATAATAGAGCAACCTACAAGAGGTATAAAAAAGACCAGACAGAAGAAATAGTCTGTTTGGGCTTACTCAAAGACAAACGTAGCAAGATTTATGTCCAGCCCAAATTCCCAATGAAAAAATTGATAGGAAACCAAATTCAGTACTAAGGAGTTTCTGGAAGGCTTTAAAACCTGAATAACAGTTCACAAAAGGCATTCAGAGGATAAAAACTGTCCCAGGGGTGGTTAAGAATCCCTAAAGATTAAATAAGGTACATTTCTCCCCTGGGAGAGGCTATGCTAGGAGTGGAGGCAGTTTTCCCCACCAGGGCCTCCCCCAGCAGCCAGGTATAGTCAATGGAAAGACAGCAGATAAGGCGACAGCCAGGAGGCAGACCCAGGATCTGCATGACTCAGGGAACCAACAGGTGCATCAGGGACAAGAGAGACACTCTGCCTCCTTAGCCTGGTTCAGGGTCAGGCAACTTGAGCCAACACCTGCAAATGTATCAAGGTTAAGATGATACAAAGAGGCTCCATGTAAAATCCCCAGAATACGGAATGACTATAATAAAGAACTAACCAGATTAATTCCTCTTACCCATGCTATGGTACCTACCAAATATCTATGGAGAAAGCAATTAATACAAATGGAAAAAAACCTTTCCATGCTATGTTAGACCTTGACTATGATTGATTTAACATATAATGTTAACCTTTGAGTGTTTTACAGATGTGAAACCCATTTGAAAGATACCAAATACACCTGAAGAAACAAAGGCCAGCTATAACTATAAGATTCTTGGGAGTTTTATGGTTCGGAAAAAATACAAAGAGAGGCTCCCAAAACTGTAGAACTGTTAAGAAAAACTACAGTACCAGGGGTGGGTTGACCCCCTATCAGCTGTTGGTCAGAGAGATCCTAGAGGTGCTCAAATTAACCAAATCTATTGCCACTAATGTCGGTTGTATACTAGAAAGGTCGGTAAGGCTATGTTGCTGAAGACACTGCATGATGTGAGCATGGGAGAAGAAGAGATGGGGCCAAGACTAAGCTAAAAAGTCCATGCCACTGGATGGATGGCTTTCATAATGCCAGAAGGCGCTATGCAGATGGTTGGGGGAAAAGGATCCCTTATGATTCTGCTCAACAATGGACCCCTCATACTGCACACTATTGATATTCTAAGCAATGCCTGCTAGTGCAATAATGGCTTGACTAGTATATGTACAAGTGATAAATTTCTAATTGGATAAGGCCCACTCCTAGGGATGGAACACACATCTGGTGCTGTAGACCAGGCCAACCTCCTGTGTCAGGGAAGGCTATAGGCCCCAGTGAGGAAGCTGTTGCAAGTGTACTGTTTAATGAATATTGTACCCCTACTGGGATATCTTCTAAACATTTGTATTTACAGCCGTGCTTGTTTAGATGTGTCTACTTCCTTCCATTTGTCTTTATAGTAGGGGAAACACCACTGAGATAGATCAGTGGCCACATCTTGAAAATGAATGATAGGGAGGCCCAAGAGGTCAATATCTTGCCATGATACTAGAGAGATCACCCTGCATCTGTCACCCCCTCCAAGGCTCAGGGACCTTTGTGGAAGAGGTGCTGGAAAGTACGTAAGAGCCAGAGGAAGGGGTGGAGTGTAACCCAAAGGCGCCTCTGAAAAGCTGATGCAAAGTGAGCATGGGCAATGCAGAGCACACTGGGAAAAAGTGGTGGAGATGCCACCATGTGGGGCAGGGGGGAATACTGAGTGAGAGAAGATGGGGGTGGGAGATGGATGGTGCATGCATTTCAAATATGGAGAAGGAAAAGTCTATAAGAATCCATGTTTTTGTAAGTCACCCCCTCCCAAATGTCATATAAACTATGCAAAATCCAAATAGGATGCCTTATGTTGGTTTGTCAGCCCTGGGGCCTCAGAGGGTGGGGGCACAAGTCTCCCAAGAAGGGAGAGGGGAAATTTATTAAAACACTATGGAAACACAAACTAGGACTAAGAACACAAGCAAAATAAAATGACAGTAACCAATATACATCTTTCAATAATAACTTTAAATATTACCTCCACAGTCAAAAGACAAGGGCTATTTGATTTTTGGCAAAGGTGCCAAGAATACATACTGGAGGAAAGACAGCATCTTAAACAAATGGTGCTGGAAAAATTGGATCTCCATATGTAGAAGAGTGAAATTAGAACCATATCTAACACTCTGCACAAAAGTCATCTCTGAATAGATCAAAGACCTCAATGTGAAACCTGAAATGCTAAAACTGTTAGAAGGAAACATAGGAAGTACCCTACAAGATATAGTGCAGGGAAGGACTTTCCAAACCAGAGTTCACTTGCTTGTGAATTAAGGTCAAATATTGACAAATGAGACCTCATTGAACTAAAAAGTTTCTGTACAGCAAAGGAAACAACCAATTAAGTGAAGATAAAGCCCACATAGTGGAAGAAAGTCTTTACTGGTTATACATCTGATAGAAGATTAATATCCAGAATATACAAAAAACTCAAAAAAAGAATTAAGAAAGCAAATGATCCAATTAAAAAATGAGCTATATATCTGAAAAGAAAGTTCTCAAAAGAAGAAATTAAAATGGATAAGAAATACCTTAAAAAGTGTTCAACATCTTTAGTAATTGGGGGAAATCCAAGTTAAAACTACTTTAAAATTTCATCATACCCTAGTCAGAATGGCTAAGGTCAAGAGAGCATATGTCACCATATGCTGGCAAGAATGTGGAGAAAAGGAAATTCTCATTCATTACTGATGGGATTGCAAATGGTGCAACCGCTATGGAAATCAGTGTGAAGAACTCTTAAAAACTCTTAGATGTACCATATGATCCAGCTATACTACACCTGGACATATACCCAAAGGACTCAAAACAGAAATACTTGCTCAGCCATGTTTTTTGCTAATCTTTTCACAATAGCTAGGGAATGTAAACAGCCTAAATGTTCCTCAGAATGGATAATGAAATGTGGTACATTTACACAATGAGGTTCTGTACAGCAGTAAAGAAAGGTGAAATCATGAAATTTGTAAGTCAGTGGATAGAACTAGAACCTGTCACACTGAGTGAAGTAACACACAGACTTAGAAAAACAAGCAACATGTGCTCTTTCTCATTTGTGGGTCCTAGTTCCTATACCTACCTCTCACCACTCATCAAGTTTATCCTTATCTCTCATCATGTACAAAGATCAATTCCACATGGCATACAGACCTCATTTTTATATCTGAACTTTAGAAACTGCTAGAGGATAAAGTAGGGAGCACACTTAAGGATACAGGCATAAGTGAGGACTTTCCAGAGACTCTAGTCACTTAGGAAATAAGGCCAAGGAATGACAAGTGAGACCTTGTGAAATTAAAAATCTTCTCTACTGCAAAAGAAACTGTTAATTGAATGTAGAGGCAGTCTACAGAATGGGAGAAAATCTTAGCCAGCTATACATCTGACAGAGGGTGTCTAGAATGTACAAAGAGTTTTAAAAAGAACTAAAATAAACATCAAAGAAACAAATAACCTGATTAAAAAATGATCCATAGAAATGAACGAGAATTCTCAAAAGAAAAACACACAAATGCCTATTAAATACTTTAAAAAAGAGTTCAACATCCTTCCCATGAGAAGAACGCAAATTAAAGATACTTTGAGATTTCATCTTAGTCCCATCAGAATGTTTATTACCAAGAAAACAAATGACTACAAATGCTAGTGAGGATGCAGGGAAAGGGTCAACAGTTAAATATTCCTCTAAGCTCTTTTTTCTCTTTCTCTAATTAATCCATACATCCCTCTGTGTGCACGTGTGTGCATTCATGGGTGCATGCGTGCATGTGTGTGCATATACATTCCACATTATAGCTTTATATCCAGGACCTTGTTCTAAGTATCCAAGGGAACTGATACTGTCAAAGGGATAGGAACTCACCGTAATACATATGAATGACTATCTGAATATATAAAAACTCTGGAAATTTTTATTGAATATGTCAATGCTGTTGTAATGAAATGCTTCTTATAATCATGTGGTTATTAAGTAAATAATTTTAAAACAAGAGAATTTTGAATAAATAAAAATCCAATATGATCAAAATATATAAAAAAGTTTATTCTGGTAATTTTCCAGCTTTTTCATTGTTTTTATAGGAAGTAAACTTTGTTATGTCTTCCTTGACCATTTTTCACTGATACTCTGACTTTTCCCAATATGTGCTTATCTCTGCTTTATGTTTCTAATATCTTCCTTTTATTTCTTTAAAAATCCCTTTTATGCCTACTTAAAACCTTTGTTTGCTCCATTAATTATTCCTCTGCATTAAGTACTAGTCACAATTGGTTACTTTCTGAGCTCCTTGGCATCTGAGCATGGATCTAAAGTCATCAGGTAGATTTCAATGGTCATGTTTTTCACATCTACTAATTATTAAGGAGCAAGTTTTTATGCTTTGAAGAATTATTTTCTTTTTTATTTATTTATATACCCACTTTCCAGGTAGCACCCTCCCATAGCCTTCCCCCCCCACTCAACTAGAGTCCTTATACTCTGATATCCCTGCTACTGTCTACTGTGTTGTCAGCACCCCCAGCCTTTCCCCACTACTTGTCCTTCTGGTGAATCTCGTCAGCCTATCTCGAGGTCTTCGTTTTAGGAGGGTCAGCTGTTCCTCATCTAGCAGTATTCAGCTGTCAATATTCCTTTGGATAAGACTGGGGTCTGCCCATTTTGTTTTAAAATATACAGTTTCCTACAGAAAGATTTTTTTTTTTTGGTCTTTTTGAGACAGGGTCTCTTTGTAGCCCTAGCTGGCCTGGAACTCACTATGTAGACCAGGCTTGGCTTGAACACACAGAGATCCACCTGCCTCTGTCTCCTGAGTGCTGGGATTAAAGGCGTGAGCCACCACGCCCAGCTCATTCTTAATGCTACTAACACTTAGATGTTTGTACATGCGTCTCTAATCTCTATATATTTGATTATTACTAGTCACAGTTGGTTATACTCAGATCCTTATTACCTGAGTATGGATATAAAGTCATCAGATAGATTTCACTGGTAATGTTTAACACCTCTACTATTTAACATGAAGTAAATGTTTATGCTTCATCCTCAAATATAAGTCTTTTAAAAAAATTTGTTGATTTTTCTGTGTATATCATACAGAACATCCCACACACAATCTTATTCATCTATACACCCACTTCCCAAATGGCACCCTCCCATAGCCTCCCCACCCCCACTGGAGCCCATATACTCTGTCATCCCTGTTTCTGTCCACTGTGTTGTCAGTACCCCAGCTGTTCCCCAGTGCTTGTCCATCCACTGAATCTAGTCAGCCTATCTAGAGTTCCTTGTTTTAGGAAGATCAGCTGTTCCCCATCTAGCAGCAATCAGTTGTCAATATTCCTTTAGATAAGATTGGGGTCTGATGTTCATTTTCCCAATTCCATGCTGGGTTACTATCTGGGAGTCCCTTTGGCCACCCTGGCCAACAACTCAAAAGAAGGTAT
>NW_008356058.1:40410-84431 GCF_000622305.1 Nannospalax galili
TTGCTCAAGAGGACAGGTGACTCACCACAGTTACAGGACATTTTGAGAGATGCTCATAGTCCCCTGGAATTTAGTCGACCTAGGAGGGCAAGGAGCAAAAACTGTCCTTTATGTCTCCCTGACCAAATTAGTATAGGCCTCAAAGTATGGCTGTTAAACATTCAAGAAGGTTTGTTCCACCATTCTGGTACCATATGCCGTGTAGACAGAGCTTGGACAAAGACCAAACACTCTCAGATAAACCTTGCCTAGGCATATATTACATTCTTTGATCTGGTTGAATGTATAATTTGTCAGTAGGTTGTTGGCCTAATATGGTTCCCTCTGGTTTTCTAAAACTAGCTAGGCATTGTTTGTCTCTCATATTGTCTAACCCTACACTTTTTATGAACTATGGAAATAAACAAAGGCTAGAAACAACTGGGGACAGAGAATGATTGTTGAAACTTAGGGGAAAATAAAGCTTCTCACTATTTTAAGTTGTTATTGCCTTATCCATCCCCTGATTTTCCACCCAATGATAGCCTTGAAAAATTATAACCTGTGTTTCTGGTACCAAATGGGGTGGGAAAGCACTGGTGCTCATTAAAAAACTCTTTTTCAAGGAGAGGTTGTTATTTGATCTGTGTAGTGGTTCCTAGGAGCACCTCAGTTGAAGGGTTTCTGTTTATCTGATCTTACTGGAACTTACCTGTGCTTCTCCCCTAAGGCTGTTTAATGGCTGCCTGGGGTGAAATACAGTAATCATGGAAAACAATGAACTAATGGTAAAGAATAAAAGGAAAAGCATAGGTATAAATGCCCATAGGAGCTTGGGAATGTTGTTATATTTTAGGTAATCCTGAAGATTGGGTGCTAGCCATAGGGCTGTATTCACACCTAGGAAAGATCTGAGAAATCTCTTAGCTCTTACTGTCCTTGAAACCCAGAAAAAAACTGGAAGTGAAGGCTAAGGCAGAGTTGTGACTTTCCTGAATATTGAATATATGTCCCAACGTACACACAGATTTGTGTGTCCATTGCCTCCTTGTCCTGCTGTTGCTGATAGAAGGAATCACTGTAGAGTTCTGTGGATGACTAAATACATAATATGTGACACTGGACAGCTGAGATTGATGGGCGCTTTTTAGTCATACACTCACAACCTGAGAAAGCAGAACACTACACACCACACAGGGCCTTATAACAGTCACAATGGACAAAGAGATTTTCTGTGAATTGCCCAATCCCAAGTGACACATCTACAATGGAATCTCTACACCCAAGGCTCATGGAGCGTAATAGAACAAGGGGTAGAAAGAATACTAATGCATCTCTCAAACTCATCAGTGAAGGTCCCTCATGCAACAGAAGGCCATGAACACAAAAGGTTATAAATGACCAAAATGTAGAGAATAAGAGTCTGCAGAGTGTGGATCCTTGGCTAGGACTCCTATATTAAACTTCACTTACCCAGGGCTCAGGGACCATTGCAGAAGAGGGGACAGAAAGATTGTAAGAGCCAGGGGAGGAGGTGCATGACCATATGGAAATAGGGTCTTACAGGCTCCTGGGACCTTGCTCATATGAACCTACAGCAGTGGTGTCAGCATGCACAAGACCCACGCAAACTCAAGCAGACCAAAACCCAATATAAAACTGTGAAAGCGGCCAGCAAGCCCCAATCTTAGATGAAGAACTATAGGCTGAGTGAGGAAGAGCTGATCTTCTTAAAGAGAGGGACTCTAGATAGGCTGACTAGACCTCAGTAGATGAACTTGTACTGAGGGACATCTGGGGACACTAACGTGACTTGAAAGGCCTTAACGTAAATGACAGAATGCATGAAATCCAGTGGAGGGGCCTATGGAGGGTGCCAATGGGGAAGGGAATATAACGATAATTAAGATGTTCTGTATGAAATGCACAAAAATTAAATAAAATTTTACCCCCCCATCCCGAAACCAGTCATAATGGGAAACAGAGTAAGTCAGCAGGGGCTGTGGAAGTAGACTTTGCAATTTCTAGAATGAAGAGTGGCCTGGCTCTTGTGGGAGTATATGTATGTTTTTTGTTTGTTTTTCCTTTCTGTTTTGTTTTTAGTAATTGCTGAATTATTACTGACAGGAATCTGAGTCCTACTTCCCACTATAAGCAGGCTTTGGACCTGGTCTTATGCTGAGGACAGGTGTTTGGTAAGAGACTTACTTGTGAGAGCACAGTAGAGAAGGAAATCTGCCCTTAGGCCATCTGAGGTCCTCTCAGTTTCTCCCACATGTCAAGACACATATTGGACTTTACTTCTAGGCGCTGTATCAGAGTTAGCCAAAAGCTATAGGATTTACTGGCTCTCAGCATCTAACTATTAGTTCAGTAATAATTCAGTGATTATGGAAAAACTCACTCATATTCTCCTATGGGAGCCAGGCCACTCTCTATCCTCTCATAACTACAAAACCTGTTTCTCCAGTCCTTGATAATGCCCCTTCCTTTATCAATACTTCAGATAGAACCTGCCCCATCCACAAATCTTTATTTCAAGTAGTCAGTGGCACCTGGTGGTGACAATAGAGCAGGTGATGATGGAAGCAAGCACTGAAGAGAGATGAGCAGGAATTGAGTATGTTAAAATCACCTCAATTATTTTTGGAAGAGAAGATACATTTGTTGTTGCATTTTAAAAGCTTTTAAAGAAAATAAACATAAAGAAGGGTATTGGTAACATAATGACTCACCAGAGGATAAATACTGAATTATACCTTTAAACTGAAAAGAGCATTTATCTGGTGTGGGAAAGGAAAGAAAGAAAAAGGAAGAGAATATGAAAGCAGAAATAAATTCTTATCTAGTAGTTTTCTAATAAATGTACAAGTGTTATACTCATTGATCAAAAACAGATTCTTAGACTACTGTATAGCAAAATAGTATGTTCTCATTAAATGTAATTCTAACAAATAATATTGCACAGTTAAAAGTGTAGTGATGGGAAAATATAAATGTGAAGATGTATGAAGTGGAAGCCAGGCTATCAATAATAAAATATGAAAAACATAATATAGTTAAAACCCTCTTGAAAACATAAAGAATAGAGAAAGATGATGAGATGATCATAAACAGCTGTAATAACAGAACATCAAAATGTAAAAGATACACCACGTAATGGAAAGATTTAGCATTGTAAATACAGTGCTTCTCTCCTAAATAATATCCAAATTCTATGTAATATAAATAAAAACTATCTTTTTTACAAACTGATCAAACTCTCCCTAAAATTTAATCACAGATCACTAAGGCAGTTTTATAATGGGTAGGACATCTAATGAATATTATTAAATACCAAAAAATAAGATCATGAAGACACTGTGATATTAATCTAAGAACAAAGCAATAAATAATGAAGAAGAATGGGAAACTGTAGAAAAATCAAGGCATATGTGGGGAACTGGCACAGGACCAGGATGCTTTTATGGACTAGATGGCGAGATGGTTGAGCAGGATGCTGTACTGCCTACTGGTTCACCCTACAAAGAAAAACATTGGTTGGTGCATTACTTTTCACATTGTTGTGACCAAATTCCTAACAAGAAGCAACCTAAGAGAGTAAGGGTTTATACTGGCTTATAATTTGAGGGGCTAGAGCCCTTCATGTTGGGGAAGGCATGGCAATGGTCACTTTGCATATTTGAAGATCAGAAAGTAGAGAGTGATAAATGTTGATGTTTATCCCACTTTCTCCTTTTCACTCAGTCCAGGATCCTAGCCCATGGAGTGGTGCCACCCCTACTTTTAGGGTGAGTCTTCCAGCTTCAACTATCTTAGTCTAGAAATTCCTTCAGGGACATACACAGAGGCTTATCTCCTTTGTAATTCTAGATCTTGTCACGTTGACAATCATTATTAACCAGCCCAAATGCCTTACTTGGAGCATCTTAACTGTTCTTTATCCACTCCTCTTTCTTCCTTGTTGATTGAAGTAGTATTATTAAAGGTGTCACTGTGTCAGGCATCTTCTCTGAAAGCTCAGAGTATAAACAAGACAGTAACATTCTGTTCTATGAAACATGAAGTTTCTGGGGAGGGGAACAGATTTAGCTAGTGAGGTTGTTAGCTTTTCCTTCTTCTTATGTAAATGTGTTCATGGCATCTGTATCTGAGTGACTGTCTCTTGGTTATGAAGGGAGAAATATAAAGAAAAGTCCAGTGATTCACAAAGATGCTTGCCTGACACTAATAAGGCCACTGCAACGTCCTTCGAATATCCCTTTCCAATTCTGCATTTTCTCTGTATAGAGGAGAATCAGACATGTTCATGAGGTCTTGACACTGTTGTCTTCTTTTTCAGGGGCTTCTGCTATTATCAGAGTCTTCAGGTGAAGATCTGGCACACTAAGATTTAATGTACTATAGTCTGGATCTTAAATACCCCCCCAAGTCTCATATGTTAAAGCTTTGTGCCCAGCTTGGTGTTATTTGGGAGGTTTTGCAAACTAGTGAGACTGAGGTGAGGGATAACAGAGGCCTTCAGGTCATTGGGGCATGTCATTAAAGGGGATAGCCTCTCCCTACTTCTCTCTTGTTTCCCAGTCATGGTGTGCATTGTTTTATTCTACCCCGTATATCCATAATGATGATGTTGCTTTGGCAAAGTTCTAAAATAATGGGGCGAGTTAATCATGAACTGAAACCCTCTGAAACTATGAGCCAAAATCAACCCTTGCTATACTGATTTGTCTCAGGCATTTATTGTTGTCATAGCTGAATAACACAAGGTGGAAGAAAACATACCATCTCTCTAGTATGTATCACATGAAGGAGAAAAGTGAGAGTTGAGCTACTTCCATACACCTTGGTTAACAAATGAACCAGAGACAAGAGGGACAATATGATATTGAAAACAACACTAATGATTTACTGAATGCTGAAAGAGTAAAGAATATCTAAGCTTGCCTTTGGAGAGATCAAAGTGATTTGATGGTCTTTTCTAACAACAGATCTGAGAAAGGAGAGAGTGCAGGAGAATGCCTTTGAGGAAGAAGATTGTTTTGTCACATAAGTATAGCACAAACTTATTGCATGTGGGGTAAGTGGCTGTACTTAATCTCATGTTCTTTGAAATACTAGATCTTATTTGCATGCAGAGATGTGTATCTGCCTCATCCGTATGTTTCTGAACATGAGAGTAGGCTGGAGTACAACATGTCAACAGGGCTTGTGGAGCCTGCAGGTAATACGTCCAGCAAGAACAGTCCTGTCCCACAAGTAGGATGGAAGAGAATCTTGATGATTACTGTAGCTCTGAATGACGGAATACAGCGGTGGAAGGGGGGTGAGGCTTGATAGCTGCCTATCTGAATGAGGGGGCCCCTGAAACAGAAGGAATTGGAGCATGTACTGATAATGTGGACTAACAGTTGTCTTTCTGGTAGAATTGAGAGGATACTAAAGAATACCAAAGACAGAGGTGATCAAGGTGAAGGATAAACCTAGTTTCCAGACAATAATATAAAAGGAGATATCCTCAACAGCAAAAACCACAGACAATGTGGTACTTAATTTTGATTGTCAGTTTTATGGGATTTAGAATTAGCATGGAAATGCACCTCTGGGTGTGTCTATGAGGGTATTTTAAGAACCATCCAACTGAAGAGGGAATACCTACCCTAAATGCGGTGGCACCACTCCACAGGAGTCTTGGACTGAATAGAAAGGAGACAGCAAGTTGCACACCAGCACTCATCATTCTCTACTTTCTGACTGTGGAGGCAATGTGAGAAGCTGCTTCAACTTCTGTTGCCAAGTCTTCCCTGGCATGATGTACTGTACGCTCCAGTTGTAAGCTAAAGTAATCCCTCCTTTCCACTCTCAGGTTTATTATTGTCAGGTATTTTGTGACAGCAATGAGAAAAATAATAAGAAAATTGGCACTGAAAGTGGGGTTATTGCTCTGATAAACCTGACCATGTAGTATGCAGACCTTGGAAAGTGGTTTGCAGGAGGTATGTGGATGAGTTTGGCACATTGGACTAGAAAAGTCCTGCATTGCAGTAAGTTCAATGGATGGTGTTGGTAGGAGTTTGGAAGGGCAGAATGCTGAGAGAAATGAGAACAGTGAAGAACTGGAAACTGTCTCATGAGATTTTAGAAGGGAACTAGAACTCTATCAGAAACTGGGGAAGGGACCATTTGTATTACGTTCTGGAAAATAATCAGATGAATTCTCTTCATATCCTGAGAACCTGAGGTAGATTCATTTAAAAAGAGACTAATTTATTTGTTTAATGGAGGATAGCATTCAAGTCTCAGAATGGTTACTGCTCATTGTACTTATGCAGGTCTATAGTGAGAGAGTAGCAAGTAGAGCAACACGAAATGAAAAATGTGCATCTTGCCTAGAAAAAGAGCATGAGTGAGTTTAAAGTTTCAGACAAGACAGATGCAGAGAAGGCAGATGAAACTTTAAAGAGATTAGCAGGACTAAAAAGGAGCATCTTGTTCTGCACTGAGACAATAAAAAAGGTACCTTGATGGCAAGATCCCACCCATCAAAGGCTCTAATTCTGAGGATGAAAATTTACTTGAAAAGAGAGCCTAAGGCAGAGCATACTGATGAATGAGTTCTGTGCTCAAAAACTGCCTAGAGACATGTTTCCTCATGGTCAACACGCAAAAGCTGATACAACTGTGGGAGAAGGGAAACAGGCCACATCCCAAGCTGACATCTGAACTTTGAAGCATCACTCACATGGTGCTGGTTTTATAGTTATGGAAGATGAAAGAGGGAAGTATCATGGAGCCTTGTACCAAAATCTCTAAGAGCCAGTGAAGGCAGTATATGTCAAAGTCACATTCTCTGAAAGGAACCCCTAAATGAAAGAACTCCATGAATCTGGGAAGGTGAAGTCCAAGTTGCAATTGAGATCCAAGAATGTTGGTGATGCCAGGGCCTTGGTATCAGTGAAATGAGCCTAAGAAAGAGACTGTGCATGCTGTAGGCAGCAGAGCTGAAGGGGCAGGGCTACCCAAGCTCTTTGGATCTCCAGATGATTCCATCATGAGCCTTAAATGCCAGACATGGAGCTTCAGAGTTTGGTGTTTTCCCTGTTGAGGTTCAGTCTTGGTCTGGTCCATATTTTTCCTTGATTTGCTAGCCCATTCCTCCCTTTTGAATGAGAATGATTATTTTTTATTGTATATTGGAACTATGTAATCTTTTAGGTCTTATAAGAGCTCACAATTCAAAGACTGCCTTGGCTCTAAGAAGAGACTTGAATTTTGGACTTTTAAACAGTGTTGGGACTATGGAGACTTTGGAAGTTAAATGAATACATTTTTGCATTATGAGATAATCATGACCCCCATTGGGGCCAAAGGTGAAGTGTTAAGATTTAAAAGTGCTATGTTTGAGTGTCCATTTGACAAAGGTGGACTTGTGATAGTTAATCTTGATTGTCAACTTGAAAAGATTTAGAATCACCATGGAAAGACAACTCTGGATATATCTATGAGGATACTTCCAGAAAAGTTTAACTGAAGAGTAAAGACCCACCTTAAATGTGGGAGGAACTATTTCACAGAGGTCCTGGACTGAATAAAGAGGGCAAAGCAAGCTGAACACCAGCATCCTGACAGCAGACACACTATGATTAGTTACTTCACACTCCTATCATTGTGCCTTCCCTGCCATGATGGATGATATACTTCAACTGTGAGCAAAAATAAGTCCTTCATCCCTTAAGTTGTTTTTTTATCAAGTATTTTTGTCACAGCAATGGAAACAGTAATGAATACAGGCATCATAAAAACAGTGGCAGCTCCTGTCCTTTTTGACAGCCACATAGAGTCTTCTCTTTCTTTCCTTCTTTCTGTCTTCTCTCATGAACAGGGCAGATAATAGAGACACTTCCTCAAGGCTGGGCTCTGACTGGAAGATTAGGATCGGAAACAGCACTACCAATGAAGAGACGAAAGGAGGAGAAAGAAGGCAAGTGACTGTCAGCATGAGCCATATATACATGGTGACTGTAAGAATATTTGCACTTGACAGAACTTTCTTGAATGAGACAGAGATTATAATAAGTGGAGACCATTATAGAAATCATTGGACTGGGATAAAATTTAAATAGCAATACAATGAAAAGATAATTGAAAGATGTGCCCTAGGCTGACAGGGTGTCCAAGAGCATGAAAAGTTCAAGCAATTTGAAATTGAAACATTCTTTGTGTTATACCTAACTGAATTGACAGCTCCAGATTCACCAAGCAACTACTTCCTGGCTAGGCATTAGCAATAGATACACCTTGATAAAAATCTCTGGCCTCATGGAATTGTTTTCTAGTGACCATCAACCCAGAGCTTATGTAATGAGGATCATCCAAGTCAGGCAACTTGTGTCTTACTCTCTAGAGTCGTCTGTCTAATTGGACTGTCCACAGTGATTAGTATGTTCCATGCCCGTGATACCAACAGTTACAAGAGGCTAGGGTGACTGAGCAATTGAATTTTAAATTGTAGTTAACTTATTTGAATTTAAATACCCATTTGTGTCAATGGCTACTATATTGGACAGTAACTATTCAGTTTTGGTAAAAATGCATAATCAACTTTTGTCCTAGTTTGTTTCTTCATTGCTGTAACAAAACACTCTGACCACTACCAGCTTGGGGAGGAAAGGGTTTATTCCACTCATGTCTCCCTGGTCACAATTCATCAGGGAGCCCAAGGTAGGAACTCAGGGCAGGAACCTGGAGGCAGGAGTTGGAGCACAGACCATGAAAGAACACTGCTTACTGGCTTGCTCCCCTGGTCCCTGATCAGCCTACTTTCTTATGTAACACAGGCCCACCTGCCCAGGGGTGGCACCACCCTCAGTGGGCTGGGCCCTCCCACGTTACTCAACAATCAAGAGGATGCCCCACAGACATGGCCACAGGCCAGTCCAATGAAGGCAATTTCCCAGTTGAGGCTCCCTCAACCCAGGTGTGTCAAGTTGACACCAAAGCTATCCAGACAACTTTCATTTAAAACCTTATTAATTCCTTAAGAATCAAAAAGCAATCTACATGATAATTTCATGGATACTTGAAAAATAAAGTATAGTCTTTCTTTTTAGAGTGAGTAATTTGATAAACAACAAAATTTTCTAGTGTTTACGTCATTTACTACATTAATATTGTTACTGATCATATTCAACCATTCGACCATGGACTGAAAAGGGTAAACTAAAACTCCTACTCATTTCCTTCTGTCAATGTTTCAGTTTACAGAATCTATTAACTTTGTTCTTGTCACCTTTCTTCCAACTGATGCTTATTTGGAAATGAAGGTTACAGGAGAATATCTCATTGACCATTTTACACACAATATGTGAAGTAATAAAGGAAAGTTTCCCTGCCTCCTTCCAAACCACCATGTAACTTTGGAACTTCAAGGGTTTATTAGCTTTGACGGTAAATACAGCTTTTAAAGACAAAATCATAGCAACTATCTATAGCTTCATAAACATATTTAATTTTGTCATATGTATGTGGACCTGGCTCAAGTCGCATTGGAAATAAGTATCTGGTGGAGTTGTGCAGTGATTTGTTGATGTCTGGCCAACATCTCTATGAATCACTTGCCCTTTCCTTCATACTTGTCATTTCATAGTGAGAAGACAGCTGCTGAATTCCAGACATCATATCCATATTCAAGGAAGGGAGGTATGAGAAAGGATGGAAATATTGCGAACTACGACCATTGCTTTTCTCAAGAATGAATAATCCTTCCAGAAAAACTGTGCATATGTCATCTGTCATGAATGTGTCTGTCATATGGATACTCTGAGCTTCCAAGGAGGAGGAGAAGCAAGCATTTAGCCTGACAAGTGCCACTTCAGATAAAAAAAAAAAATCCAAGATTACTGAACAAAGGGGAAAAGGGAAATGGATATTGGATAAGTGACTAACAGTATTTAACACAGTAGGGATCGGACTTGGCTTTCTCTATATAGAGAATCAGTTTTCCCAGAAGACAAAAAGCAATTACTGATTTTACCAACAATCTTTAAATCACAGATTTTCCAGTCTGTAGAACTGGGATGAAATAAGTGCTACTGACAGAATCAGCTAGCCTCAGAATCAGCTTTTTGTTTCATTGAATAGTGTTAGTGGATTGAGCTCATTTCAGTAACAGTATTCTCCACTACACTAATAAGAGTATTGTCTGGGGAGGCGCCTCAGCTACTCATGTAAATTCATTTCTGTCAAACCCCACCATTATTTTGACACACACACTTCAACATCACTGGATTCCTATACCAAGTTTTCAGGTGATAAATAAGGCAGAAGGCATGGCATTGCACAAATGTAAAAAGCTGAAACAATCAAGAAATAAAACAAACAAATCTGGGTCTTTATCACATTTGTATGATGAAGAGATTGCATGATAGAGCCTTGTAGATCAATGATAAAGATTGGAGATAACATCCTAGATCAAATAAGAAGTTAAAGATTGTTGGTCCACACATAGAACATGCTTGGTCTATGAACTTCAGTACTGAAATCATCCATGGGAAGAGGTAACTCAGATGTGTTTAGATACTTTTTGCTAAGTTTAATATGTAACTCATCACCTTCAGTGTGCTTGATGCATTTTTTTTTCAGTAAGCATCTTCTGAACATTGCACTTCAAGGGAAAAAAATCTAATTCTGTATATCAGAGAGGAATATCAGTCAACTCTCTGTCATAGTTTCATTTCCTGTTGCTATAATAAAAAAAACGAGAAAGGCAACATAAAGGAGCAAGAGTTTATTTGGATCACAATTCTGGGTTACATCCATCATAGTGGGGCGTCAATGCACCAAGGGCTTGAAGCAGCTACTCAATTACTCTACAGTCAAGAGCAAGGAGCACTGCATTCATGCATACATGATAGTGCTCAGCTCGATTTCTCCACTCTTACACAACCCGGAATCTCTGAGTAGCCCAAGGAATGGTGCTACTCACTCTAAGTGGGTCTTCCCAACCCAGCTAAGGCAATCAAGACAATCTCCCACAGACCCACCTACAGGTCAGCCTGTTCTAGACAATGCCTTAATAAGACTCCTTTCCCAGGTGATTTAGATCATATCAACTTGACAATTAAAAATAACCATCACCCTTTTCCTCTTCTAACTGCAAAGGCTTTCAGAGTTCTCTGTTCTGTAAATATCCTTTGCATGGGCTCCCATTTCTCTTTGCTACTCTTAATGGCTTTAAATAGAGCTTCATTATCTTTATGCTATCCAAATACCTAAAGTAGCTGTCTTTTAAAGAAAACATTGGAGATTCTGTATCTTGGAACTAATTATTTTTGATAGACTTGTACAAGATAGCTTTAGTTGTCAACTTGACACACCCGGGTAGAGGACGCTTCAATTGGGGAATTATCTCCATTGGACTGACCTGTGGTCATGTCTGTGGGGCATCTTCTTGATTATTGAGTGATGTGGGAGGGCCCAGCCCATTGTTGGTGGTGCCATCCCTGGGCAGGTGGTCCTGTATTGTATAAAAAGCAGGTTGATCATGGGCCAGGGGAGCAAGCCAGTAAACAGTGTTCCTCCATGGCCTGTGCTTCAGCTTCTGCCTCCAGGTTCCTGACCTGAGTTCCTACCTTGGGCTCCCTGATGAACTGTGACCCAGGAGATTTAAGCAAAATAAACCTTTTCCTCTCCAAGTTGGTATTGGTCAGTGTATTTTGCCACTGCAGTGGAGAAACAGACTAGAACAGACTGCTTCCAGAAAATGATTTGCTTTTGTATGTCTAATGGTATGAAGGGTTAAGTGGGTGGGGAAATGAGTTAGGACTTATTTTAAGAGTCTAGATGAGATATCATGGCTGCTTGGTTTAATTGGTGCTGCTGAACAAAACCAATTGTGGATAATCGAGATACATTTTGAAAGTAAAATAAAATTTAGTGATAGTTTGGGTTAAGGAAAGCATACAGAAGGAGTGACCGTGATTTTTATTGGTGTAGGTCAAAAGAAAACTCTAGCAGAATTTTAGCAGAATTTTCTTTTGACCTACACCAATAAAAATATTTGTATATTTGTTGAGAAAATGTGAAATGGGAGTGCAGAAGTTATGTGTACAGCATTTTATAGAGGTCAACCATTTAAACCTCACATCTTTTGATATGGTAGGTCTGAGTTTATTATTTTTCCTTCTTTACACATATGAGAATTGGAGCAGAGACAAAAGACATGATGTAAAAGTGGGGACATAGTCAAAGGGGCCAAATGTATCTGATAAGAGGAAAGAGGACAGAAGAAGGTAAGAAAAAGGTTTGTGGATGAGATACAACTGTGTAAGTGGATATGGAGGAAGGACAAAGAGCTCTGAATGATGTGACCATGGGTGAGAACTAGATCTCATTTGATGTGCTGTAAGAGTTGTGTGGGAAAAACTGGGGTGGGAGCTGGAGAGATGGCTCAGCAGTTAAAAGCACTGGCTGCTCTTGCAGAGGACTCAGATTTGGTTCCCAGAACCCACAAGGCAGCTAATTCATTCATTAAGATTCTAGCTTTAAAATAGTTCATCAAGTTTTGTTACCTTGAGCAAATTTAGAAAACCAAACTCAAACAAAAGCTGTTTGGGAAGAAAGAGGGCATGATTAGGAGCACTGAGAAAATGGATTTGACCATCACAACAGTGGATGTTGTGGAAAGCAAGTTTGGGCAGGTCCATTGGATACAGGTCTTGGAGAACCTTGGAAATAATGCAAATAGGAGTTCATATTAAGCAGAATTTTTTGGTAAATTATTTCTCTTTTCCACTGAAAAAAACTTTAGAAAATATAATTTAAATAATTATTAATGTGATAAAAATATTCAGAGTTCCATCAAGTGTGAAAGTGTGAAACACTTAATATTTTAGTGTATTTTTCCAGTTTTAAAAATATTTATTTTTTATTTTTTGTGTATGAGTGTATTGCCTACAAATATGTAAGTACACCTGTGTTGTGCAATGCCCACAGAGGTCAGAGTCCTGGAAGTGGAGTAGTAGATGGTTGTTAGCTGCCATATGGATGTTGGGAATTGAACCTGAGTCCTCTGCAAGAGTAGCCAGTGTTCTTAACTTCTAAGCCATCTCTCCAGCCCCTTTTCTAGTTTTGTGTATGGACACATTATCTATGTATGTAAAAACTTTATAGTATCATTAATAATTATAAATGTACTAGGCAACTATTTTATAATTTAAGGTGGTTCTGGAAGCATTTTTATTCTTAGTATTTTCTACAAAATAAATGTTCTCATCAGCATGGTAGCTCATCATCCTGTGTACCATGATGCATTTAACCATTTCTTCCAGACTCTGTGATGAGCCAGTTCCCATAATAGATTCTATTATTTGACAGTTCTTTATTTAAATATTGTGTATTGCCATTAATGTTCATGTACTAAATCCATGACTCAGGAAAAATGTCAGAATTAAAATTACTGATTAAAAACAATAGGCAGTTTTAGGATTATTGTTATCATTGCCAAATGGCCTTTAAGGCTCAGACTCTTTTCAGCAACTGGTGGATTTTTTCACTATCTTCTCAGTACTGGGAATTAATTTTTTAAACAAGAAAAGTAATATCTTGTGACTAATTTTTATGTTTAATTTCTAGTAAAGTTTCAATAATTTTCATGTTGGTCATTTTTCTCTTAAAAATTAAATCTAGGACTGGAGAAATGGCTAGGAGGTTAAGAGCACTAGCTGCTCTTGCAGAGGACCTGGGTTCAATTCCCAGCACCCACATGGCAGCTAACAACTGTCCATAACTGCAGATCCAGGGGATCTGACACCCTCTTCTGACCTCCACAGACATTGCACAGCATGGGTGCACTTATATACATGCAGGCAATACACTCATGCACATAAAATAAAACAAATAAAATATTAAAAATTAGATACATGTGCTTATCTTTCTATTATATCTTTGTCCTGTAAAATGGTTTTGGATCCTACACAGAGAGATAACTAAATAAATTGACTAAAACCCCGTGTGGACTTCCACCCAGGAGTCTATACTGTGTGCAATCTTCTGCTCTTCAACTGTTAATCTTTCTGAATTTAACAATTGCTTCTGTGAGATGTAGTATTCAGAGAAAGCATTGTCTTCTTTTTCCTGTCGTCCTCAGACAAAGTCTCTCAGTTGATAGTTTTCTCTATTTTTGCTGATCTCATACATCATTTATAGAAACTTCTGGGTTACGGGAGGGCAATATGTGGACTGTGTATTTATTGAGCTCTAATTGTGGGTCTAAATGAATGTACCAGCCAAGCAACTACAAATGTAAGTCTTAAAAATAATAATTTGCATAATTAGCTGACAGGAAGTTCTGAGCTATTATTTAAGTTCATATATAGCATTACATTGTCAAGTGTTAATTTATGCTTTGTTCTTTCCAGAATGATTGAACTGTTTGGTGGTTTTATTTATGACTCATGCTTAGATTCATTTTGCTGGGCTGATAATATTGAGATAATGTGAATTTATAGTTAGCTCTGACAAGAGGCCATAAAACAAATAGCTAGATGTTTTTTCTGTTGCCACAGGCTCAATTTGTTAACATAAAGTACTTAATAATTGTTATTAATGAACCCACTGTGGTTGGTATATAGACACAGCTGGAAATCACATCTGTTAGGAGGCAGCCTGGGTTGAGTAAAGTGCCAACACTTTAGGGAACTAACAGTTACAAAAGGAAATGACATCACAGAGTCACAGGAAATACTCAAAAGATGTCAGTTGCACTAGACAGAAGATATTTAGAAAAGAAATGCTTAAAGAATTTGGTTCTGTTTCTTAATTTTCTTCTATATAGATCCCAAGTATCTTTAATTATGACAGAGTCCTAGTATCAATTCATATATTAAGCACTAATAAAGTCTGTGGTTTATGTTTTAGAAAAAAGGAAATAAAATACATCAAATTCAACCAGCCAATTCATGTTCCAGGCTTAGTTTCCTCTCTCCCTGTTGAGGCACTCTTGTCCCCTTTATGTTGCCTTTGTTTTTACAGATTCGTGCTTTCCTACCCATGAGATTTTCCTTACTTCATTTGAGGCCATTTCTTTCTAATTATTTTGAAAGAGGAAGGACAATTCTCCTTCCTTCATTTACTTGCTTATTTCTTATTGTACTATTCTCAATACTCACTGTGCCACTTAGCAGCATTCTAACACATTTGACACCTGTTATTTTTTGATATGTAGTGCTTTAAAATGTTTTGTTTTGCACCTGTATTTTAAATTTGTGGAATAGTAGCTTATCAATCTCATTTTATTTATGTACTTAGCAGTGAGGGCCAGATTTGATATTTTGGGAACAAGTAGGTCATTCTTTCTAAGTGCTTCACCAAGCTTCATGGGTCCCACCAAACTGGTTGTATCCATTTTCCCAGCCAGTGATGGACACCCAGTCTGCTCTGATTCCTTCACCATAAATGAGGCTACAATGGACACTCCCATGTGGGTCACTTCTCATCCTATGGGAGAAACTCTTTATACCTAACTACTGGGTCATAAAGCACATGTAAGCCTGATTTGACTATGTGCAGGCAAATAGTTCTTGGGAATGTCTACAATATTTTTCCCCAACAGGAGTATGTATAGTTTTTATATCCCTGTGTCACATTCACAGTTGATATCACAGAGTTCTGCATTATAACTAAATTTACAAGGGTAAGATAATGTTACTGTTTTATTTGCTTCTGTGGTTAGTAATCATAGAACATCTCTTAATTTGCTTACTGACTCCTGGGGATTGTTCTATTTTAATTGCTTGTTTATATTTTTGCCCAGTGTTTTTCTCTTGCACTATCTGTCTCTTGTTGACTTAAAAGAGTTCCTTGAGCATTTGTAAACTTTCAGTTTTATCAATTGCAAATATTTTTATAGTCTGCCCTTGCTGCTAACTTTTCATGCTTTCTCTTTTAATCAGGAATAATTACTTTTGATATGATCATATTTAATATATTATAATTTAGGATTTATTCTTTTCAAGTATTTAAAAGAATGTCTCTGGATCACAAGTACATAATCTTATTTTTCTTTCTGGATATTCAATTTTATCTTTCCTTAACCTATCTGGAATCTACCTTTGTATGTGATATTTGTTGGGCATGTGTATTTATTTTCTTCCTCGTGAACAAAACACACTATCAAATGTTTTCTTTGAACATCTGCATGATTCACTTCCACACTTCTTTTCTGGGCTTGCTTTATAATCTCCTCACTGAGGCCTGCTTCAGCCTCTCCCTGTCACTTCTGATTTCCTCTATCTTAATCTCTTTAATTTGCTCCTTAGTTTTATCATTTACTAATGGCTTTATAATATACTTATTTCATTGGCTGATAATCTGTCTTCCCTCAGTAGGATAATAACCTTTGGAATGGGAGAAATATTTGCCTGTTCTGTTTACTATGTAATGGCACCTGCCTAGAAAATTTGCACTCAAGACATATTTTTGAGTGATTGACTAGAGTCACACAGAATAATTTCCTCTTTTGAGCATAAGCTGAGCTTTGTAGGTCTCCACTGCTACACTTAAACCTGATTTGTGTTCTCCCTCAAAAGCAAAGAGTTGGGTACTTTAAACCTACACAAAGACAGCTTGTACACCTATACCCTGAAACTGATCATAGTTCATCTCCATTCCTGGGGTGTCTCTATGTTATACAAATAAGTCCTGGGACAACTGTGAGTGCAGGCTGCTATATGGGAGAGATGAGGAAAAGCACTGTGAGGATCACCACTGGGGCAGAAAATAGCTCAGGTCTCTGACATAAGGTTCTTTCTATGTATAAAAAAAGATCTTTAAAATTTTGGTTAATAATACATGATCACTGTGGTAAATTCCATTAGTTCATAAAATATTAAGAAGAAAGTAAAGGTCACGCTGAGACATCCACCATCAACATTTTGCTTACTGCCTCTACAAGCATTTCTTTCACATTATGTGCTACATATTGTTTTAAATAAGCACTCATGCTCATGATTTTTATTATGGATGTATTTTAGGGATTCCTCCCCCTCCCCCTGCTTTCTTTCCCTCAACACTGCTCAAAATCCCTGAGTATAGTTCATATAGTTATGAACAAATACAATGATGTACTCACTTTTAATATTCTTTATGTAATGGCACATGCCTAGAAAAACTGCACTCAAGACATTTTTTTGAGTGATTGATTTATCCCTTTTGGATTTCTTTGACCATTTTGGTTTTATAAATGAATTCACATGCATTTGTGTAGTGTTGGAGACCAAACTTAGAGCCTTCAGCATGAAACTCAAGTACTTTACCTGTGACTTATATACATAAGTTAATTCTTTTTTTAAAAAAGTTACATGTAGCCATTATTTTTTGAATATGCTTTCATTTCTTTAGCAATTCTCCTTTTGGTCTAGTCCACCTACACAAATGTTAAACTTCTAAATGTTTTCCCATAACTAATTTGGACATTTCTTTTGTTCTTCAGATTAAATGTATTTATTATTTCTACCTTTAAATTAATTAATCTTTTCTTCTTCAGTCTTTGTTCCAGTATTAAAACTAACAACTCTCTTATTATTATTTATTCAGACATTTTATGCCATAATTCTAGTTTCCATTTGTCTTTTTAATAGTCTCTATTTCTATAATGCACATCCTTATCTGTTTAGTTATGATGCTCATCTTTTTATTTAAATCCTTACATATCTCATCATCTACTCTTAACATTTAGTCATCTTGGATTCTATTTCTATTTATTTCTTCTCCTTGTAACATTGGATCTTAATTGCTTTTTCTTTCCACATCTAATTAATTTTTCATTTTAATTTGAATACCATGGATGCTATGTTATAACCACTCTAGATTACTTTATAGTCTTCTTTAGAATGATAATTTTTCTTCTAGAAGGCAGCTGCTTCATGTTTGTTCCTGGTGCTTGTTAGGTTTGGGAAAAGACCAAGACCACCAGAGACCACCCTGAGGCAAGAAAAGGAGAAAATTATTGGGATGCACAAGCTCCTGGGCTGTTCCCTTGGGAGAGAGAGAGACCAGTAACTTCTCATCACAGCAGACTGAGTTTTATGGGATTTGGGGAGCGGTAGGGGGAGGTGAGGCTGTAGCAGAATGGGGTGATGAGTCAATAGCAGGTACCTCAGTGGGGGTAGTTTCAGTTAGGTGTTCTTTCAGTTATTTGGTTGGCTGCAGTGGAAAATTGCAGTTATGATTAGGGTGTATTGTTAAACAGGAGTCAGGTGGTTACTGAGAAACTAGGGTGGCTTAGTTTCTGTTTCCTGGAATGTCACCTGCCAGGTTGTGGTTGCCATGTTATTGGTCAGTAGTGACTCCATCTTGGGGCCCAGTTTGGTCTAACAGTGCTGACGTGTCAGGTGCTGAGAGGTAGCCTTACTCCTAAATATAATAACCCTGAAATCAAAATGGAAGCCAGGGGTGTTTCCAAATGCTTCTAATTCAGTGTGATTCAAACTTCACATTTTATCAAATATGACAACAACAACAACAAAACTTCATTTTGATGCAATCATCAATTTTCCCTAAAGGGGGCAGCAGCAAATTTCTCTAATTTTGCTGGATTCTTCACTGTTCCCTTAAAGAATGTGCAGTTCATGGGTTAGCCAAGGACTTGAAAGGAGTTTGAACACAGGTTTGGGGACCTTTTTGATTTTATCCACCCTTGAACTTCTCTTTTTACATTTCCAGCTTCTGTAGCTATCTTGGATTTTCTCCTGGTGCTTCAAGTTTAAAAGATAGTGCTTCTCTGCTTCAGTTCTAGATGATGCATGTATATGGCCAGAGTTTGTATACAGAAAGAAACATTCATAATGGTAAGTGTATATGCTAACTTGATTCACTATGCAGTTATTCCATCAAGTATTAATGGAGGGCTTGCTGTGGAGGCATTGTGTAAATGTGGTTAATATCTAGAGCCAATCTACTTTATTCTTAAGCCTGGATTATCCTCTGTACTATGGAGAGGCCTCATTTAACTAGTTGAAAATCCTCGAGAACAAACAAGTTACGTTAAGGAAGAAGTTCTGCTCAAGACTGGCATTATGGGAGGGAACTCATGTGTGGTACTGTAAAAATAGCCAAATATACATGGCTGGATAGGTCATTCATAGCTCCTAGAGAAAAGCCTACATCTTTCACATACATAGACAAATGTAATTTCTCACTGTACTCTAAATATGTATCATTATATTTACAGGCAAATGTACCACTCACCATTCATCAAAAAAGCTTAATTTTGCAACAGATGGAGAATATCACAGAGTTTTATAAATGGTCAATGGGGAATGTCTGTGAGATGCCCATCCCAAAATGACACATCTATAAGGAAATATCTACATCTAAGAGCCAGGGAACATAGTGGAACATGGAGTGGAAATAATATTAATGCATCTCTCAACTCTTACCAGCGAAGCTTCCTCATGCAACAGATGGTGATTAACCCAGAAAGCCACAAATGGCCAAAGTACAGAGAATAAAAGACCACAAAGTGCTTGTCCATGGGTAGGACACCTATATCAGACCTCTGACATCCAAGGCTCAGGGACCATTGCAGAAGAGAGGGTGGAAAGGCTGTAAGAGTCAGGGGAAGTAGACGACCACAAGGAAAAAGTTTTCTAGGCAGCTGGGAAGTTGCTCATATGACCTTACAGCAATGGTGAAAGCATGCACAGGTTCCATGCAAGCTCAAACAAGACAAAAACCAGCATAGTACTGGGGAAATGGGTAAGAAGCCCCAACCTTAGCTGTGGAACTATTGTCAACCAATGACTTGTGGTAGAAGGAGAGTTGGTTTTCTTTAAAGGAGTGAAGCTTAATAGGTTGACTAGGCTCCAGTGGATGGACGTATGCTGAAGAACAGTTGGGGACACAAATGTGGCTTAATAAGTCATAATATCTATTACAGAATGCACAAAAGCCAGTTGGAGTGCATGGGAGGGTTGCAGATAGGTGAGAGGAGTCTAAATATGATCAAACTGTATTGTATAAAATTTGCAAAATTTCAATAAAAAATAGACCAAAAACAAAAGAAAGAAGGCTGGCATTATCTTCTGCCCAAGGGCTTTTGGGCTTGCCCATTCACACAATCAAGTCAATTTTATGAAGTATATCACATGTATATTTATTTACATTTATGAAATCATTTTTATATAATTTAGTTGATTGTATAATTATGTATAATTACACATATCTCTATTTGTGTGTTTATATATGTATGTGTGCATATATTTTTACATATCTATATAACTCTGCTGCTTCCATTTTTCTTAAGAACCCCAGTAGGCATTCCTTATAAACTTATGTCTCCTAGAGAACCTCCCTTCTTTCACAACTTGAATGTCACATTATGCCTGGTTTTGTCTCTTTTTATGGCAAATGATTTTTATACATTTTTTTCCTAGAATATATAGTTAGCTGCATGGTGGTTAACCTGATGCAAGCTATTTTGACATTTGAAAAGTCTGCTTTTTCCAAAAATATTAGGTTAACCATATACTCTTGATGTCCTAGATAGCGTCAGTTGTCAACTTGACACACCTGGGAAGAGCAAATCACAATTGGGGAATTTACTGTATTGGCCTGGCTTATGGGCAGTTCTGTGAGGCATTTTCTTGATTTGTTGAGTGACATGGGAAGGCCCAGCCCATTGTGGGTGGTGCCACCCGTTGGCAAGTGGTGCTGGCTTGTATAAGAAAGCAGGCTGAGCACAGGCCAGAAGAACAAGGAAATAAGCAGCAATCCTCCACAGTCTCTGCTTCGGTCCCTGCCTCCAGGTTCCTGTCCTGCTTGAGCTCCTGCCCTGGCTTCCCTCTATGAAGGATTGTACTGTAGACTGAAATAAACCCTTTTCTTTCCCAGTTACTTTTGGTCAGAGTGTTGTATCATATCATAGCAAACTAGAACAGCTGAGATAAGTCTAATTTGGCTATTACTAAGATACTATATTCTACTTGCCTGTATTTGCTAACATTTGCATTGTTATGTTATATTAAGGTTCAGAATAAAACTTTATCTCTAATTTTTCCTTCTTATACAAACCTTTTTAAGTTTTGATAATAAAGTACATACCCATTATCTCAAATAAGTTGGTGTGTTTTTCAATTTAAAAAATTTGGATGTTTGTTTACAATTATTTTTCCTGTTTCCTAGAATTTATTTGGAACTTGCCTATAAGTATATCTGGACCTGGTTTTTCTTTGACAAAACATTGACTGCAATTTCTATTAGTTACTATTTGTATTTCTGTTGCATTATTAACTTTTCCTAGCAAGATATGAACAAAAGTTTATTCACCCCAGATAGGGCATCAATAAAACCAAAGAAATGATTCTCTCCACATTTAGCTTAGTGAGTTTACTGGGCTTATTTATAGGAGCACATGTGACCCTCCAAGCAACCACACAACTGAAAAATCTCATTGCACTATGGATGATAACTTCCCCATAGCTGTATAATGGAGCCCCCTCAGTTAATCCTCCACCACCTTTGCTTTCTAGCACTTCTCTCAGGGACTGGGACAGAAGTATGTGCAGCTGGGAGATGAGGTGCAGGAAGGTATAAGTGCTGGGATCTTAGGTGAGGATCTAATGACTCTCTCCACGCTCTTCTATGAGGGAACCTCAACTGGTTGAAACTTGTTGAGGGTCTTTTGCAGATAATAACAGCTGTTGTAATTAAGATGGTAATGGCCATTAGGTTTGGAGGACATCATTCTACAACAATATTGTTTTCAGTGTTAGTAATCTTTTATTTATGCTTCATAATTTGGTGGCATGAACTTTGTCATAATACTTATAGGCATTTTAGTATCTGGTACATCACTAGGCACTTGGTACTTAAATGCTGTGATGGTTAATCTTCATTGTCAAGTTGATGGTATTTAGAATCACCATGGAAAAACAGCCCTGGGTATTCCTATGAGAGTGTTCCCTAAAAGGTTTAACGGAGCAGGTAGGAGCTACTCTGAATGTAGGTGGCTTAAATTACTTTTGTCAGGTTTTTTGTCACAGAAGGAGAGACGTAAACTAATACAGATACTTACTATTTCTTAAATTTTATTTTATTACTTTTGGTGGTGATAGTATGGTAGAGTTTCAGTCTCACTCACTTGCTCTCTCTCTCTCTCTGTTGCATGCACACACGTGCTTTCTCTTGCTCTCCCACAACCCTCTCATTCCCTTCATCCCTTCCTTGTTCTCCTTTGATCTTGCTGTGAGCTTGTTAGTAGTATTGGTTTTCCTAGATCCACCTTTGTCTACTGATAATCTTCATTATGTTTTGCTTCCCATTTCATTGGTTGCTGCTTTTATTATGTCCCTTTTTTATTTAGTTCATATTTATTCTGATATTAGTTTTTAACTTGTTAAGATGGGTGCTTATTTTTATCTTTTTAACATTTGTTTATTTCAAAACTCAGGATTTAGACCACAAATTTATTCTAAGTACTACTTTTGCTCCATTTTATAAGTTTTAACATGAAGCATTTTATTTTGTTTCAGCTAAGCACTTTAAAGTTTCCATTAAAATCTTGTCTTTGATCTTTGAACTATTTAGAAGAGTTTTGTTTTGCGATCTCAGTTCTTTTATTGATTTATATCTATTGAGTGCCTTCTTGTTACTTAGAAAAGGAATGTTTTTCATGCTACCAATTTTCTGAAGTTTGCTGAGGCTAATTTAATGATTTAGTACATTGAGAATGTTAGTAAATGCCCCATGTGAATACAAATAAAGCTTCCTCATGTAGTTATTGTTGGGCATCTTGAGAACAACCAACAACAATGTGCCTATTTATTCAAGAGTTTTGGTAGCATCAAGAAGTTGATCCAGAAGTTGGCAGTGATGCCTGAATTGTTTCTTTTATTATTAATCAGGATGTTTAGAGAACGTAATTCATACTCATGAGCAAGTTTGTCTTAACACCAAACTTCAAAGTAGGCAGATTAGCCATCTAGTCTCAGAGCATGATCAGCTTGGGTGGTCTCCTGCCACAGTAGATCATGGCTACAATGTTCAAATTATATATAGTATCAGATGGCATGGTCTTTGTCTGAAGCCTGGTTCAGAGAGAAAGAAAAGGGGGAAAGTTCTGGTAACTTGCACTGTATTTTTCCTCCTATGCTGAAAAATCAATTTAGTCCCTTGGGGAAGATGGTTAGGATTTGAAGAGGACCAAAACTATTGCTGTAATGAATGCCCACCACAGGAAAGAATAAATAGGTCTGCTTTCCTAACAGTATATTTCATATATTCATTAAATGAAGCTTGTTAATTTCAGTGACCAAGTCTTTCAGATCTTTATTTCATGTAACCCCAGCCAAATACATAAAACACATGCATAAAATTAAAACTTAGATGTATAGGACATCATATTACACAAATGTTCATTCTTTTATTTTATAGATTTTTCTCTGTTTACAAAATAACTGCTTTCTCCTCTGAAATAAGTTTCATTGCGCATTCCTAACTTAACCGATCTAGTAAGTTCCTTTTTTTTAGTTTCTTTAGCAATAACAGTATTTTATATTGTACATTTTCTTCCAAGTATAGTTTTTCCTTACCTGTTTCTGTGTGTTTCATTCTACTTGACTTTGGGCTGAAGCATTTTTAATAGGAGAAATCAGGTTAAAATGAACTCCCAGAGTGATCTCCAGGACAAAACAATCGTTGAAGTGGTAACAGGCGTGGGAGAATCACCTGTGAGGAAGACCCTCATTCTGTTCATCCAGAGGGTAGTTGGGAAGCTCCAGGCTGACTGCACTGACCTGACCCTGTTTTTTTTGCTTCTTTCTTCCTACTTTACTTGACTGTATCCTCTTCCTGGAGCCCTTGCTAAGTCAATTGCTTATTTCTGTGTGATAACACTGTTCTGAAGTCTGCTCCTCACAGCTCTTCTCTGCCAGCCCTCCAGGCACACTAGTGCCAAACAAAATAGGGCTCATGTGGTAAAGGTGAGCACCTGGGAATATCATTTTGATAAAAGTAAATATTTGTTAGTTAAAGACAAAGGATGACAAATGCTAGAGGTGGTTCTACGTGTTAGTTCCTAAGTCAGGAAGAATGTCGATTGGGAATGAGAGTACTGCCAAGGAGTCAGCTTCACACCTTTTGTTTTATGACCACTGAAAAAGTGAGAAATAGTTTGAGGAAGTCAAATATATTTAAATATATATTTTAAATAACTTGGTGCTTTTCTGATAATTTCTGCTAAACACAAGCCCAGGATGCTGTAAATCCAACAGAAGACTCAAAGTCAGAGAAAAGTGTGCCGAATGACAAGAGTTTTAGGGTCGGGGAAGCGGCACAGTAGTGGACTTTTCTTTGTGCCTCATCTATTCCGGACTTGTTATTTGGGAAAACAACAGCACAGAAGTGCCAGTAGTCAAACAAGAAAAAAAAGAGGGTGGGAGATAGCTACTGAGCTCTGCAAGGCCATGGAGAAGCGCCCTAGGACCTCACTGGGATGCAAGTAGAAGAGAGAAGAGGACTTTCAGAAGGTGACATAGAACTTTCAAGCGATGAAACAAAAGAACTTAACCTGTGTATTACTCTGAGTGCAAACATCTTTCAGGAATGAAGGGAACTCATTCTAAGATGAGGGGAAGCTAAGATAATTTGTTGTAGGCAGATGTATGCCACTAAAGAAAGGTTTTGCCAAAAAATTCGTCAGAAACTAAATGATATAAGTGTCCTTGGAACATCAGGGACAAAGACAGATCTGTAAGCAAAGATGACAGGCCTTCCTCCTAGAGCTTTCTAAATTGTGTTTTGTAACTGAAGCAGAAATTGTAATGCTATTGATATGATTCAAAATTAAAAGAGAAAATATTTGAGATAATTATATCTATAGGAGGGGGTGAAGGAACATAAAAATGGTAAAGCTTTTATGTTTACTCAAAGTTCAAAATGACAAATTGTGAAAAATTATGGACACATATGATGTAGTGTTTGCAGAAACTTCTAGAAAATCTGAACAAAGAGGCTGACCTAAAGTACCTACCTTAAATAAAAAAGGAATTCTTAACAATGTTTAAGTAACAAGAGAAGAAAGAAGAAAGAAAACTAAAAAACCCAAATTAAAGAGAACCAACACAGAACAAAAAATAAAAACAGACTTAAACATTAACACGTCGATCATTAAATTAATTTTAAATGATCTAAATTTAAATGACAGATCGCATTTTTAAAATGACCCAACTATCTACTGATTATAATAAACTCATACACTTTATGCTAATTGAAAATCAAATGGTAGGAATAGATACATCATGTTAACATTAATCGATGGAAGGCAGAGGTAGATATATATTAATATCAGATGAAGAAGGCTTTAGAATATACAAAGATTATCAGAGATATTATGTAATAACTACTCAAATACATGTACGAGACAACACGGCTGCAAAAATGACACAAATATGATACAAAGAACAGAAAAGGCAATTAAAATGAAAGAGAAATCTATATTGATACCTGAGAGTTCGAGACTCTTCAATAATTGATAGAAGAGCAGTTAGAAGAACTTAGTGCTGCTGTCAGCCAACAGTGTCTATCAACATTTATAGAACTTTCTAGACAATAACAGTAGATATGTATTTTTAACATTTGTGGAAGATATACCAAGATAGTTAATATTTGGGACATAAAACAAACCTACATAAATTGAAATAAATGTATAAATGATTTTCTTTGACCACAATGGAGCAAAAGTAGAAATTAAAAGCAAGAAGATAGGAGAAGAAGAATAATCATAAATACTTGGAAACTAAACAGCAAACTTGCAAAAAGTTCCTTGAGTTAAGAAACCTTCAAGAAAATAAAAGCAGACATTAAACTGAATGAACATAAACATACGTGAATATTCGTGACACATCACTAAAGTAGTGTTGAGATGGGATTGATGCCATCATTAGAGAGAAAGGTGTCAAATCAATGGTGTTAGCTTCCACCTGAAAAACGCGGAAGATGATTGAGCCAAAGAACGTTTTAGGAAATAGATAAGGATGAGAGGAAGTTGAAATCAGAAAATCAAATAAGGAAAACAAAAAGCCGAGTTTTTAAAAATTAAAAGATCTTTTCCAAACAAGTTGTAAGACGGGCAAAGGCAAGAGTAGAGAGTGAAATGATCGTTCCTGGAGTAAATCAGGATATCACTGCAAACGTCACAGATAACAAACAGCCCTATTCTGTAGACCAACACGTGACCACAGCTCATGCAACAGGAAATGGATAATTTCAATGACTCTGGAACTGTTGGAGAAATTGAGTTCATAATTTAAAAAAAAAAAAAAAAAAAAGCCCGGGAAAAGAGATCTCCAGACTTGGATTGTTTTGTTGGAGAATTCTGCCACACATTTAAAGAAAAATTAACACCTTTGTTAATTAACACCTCTTTGAAATGGTTACAATTCTGTTACAGAAAAATTAAAGAGAAAGGAACACTCACAAATTCACCTTATGAATCTAATATTGTTTCAACACAAAGTAAGACGAATACAGCACCAAAAACTATGTTTCAATATCTCTCATTAATTTAGATGCAAAAAATCCTTGTTTAAATAATTCATAAATTCAATTCAGCAATATTTAAGAAAAACTATCTGCTGCACGTTTTTGTTTGCTTTATCCCACAAAATTACGGATGTTGAAATCTAATTACCAATGTAAGGTTAGGAGGCAGGCATTTGTCAGAGAGATCCATCCTCATGTCTATAAAGTAGGCCCAGACAGCTACCTTGCCTTCCATCATGTGAGGATGAATAAGTACCAACCATGAGCCAGGACAGGGGCCCTTATCAAACCCAAACTTGCCAGCCTCTTGACCTTAGATTTTCCAGCATCCATAACTGGTAAAAATAAATTTATGTTTATGAATTATCCAGCTTATGATATTTTTGGTATAGTATTCTGAACAGAGTAAAACACAGTGCCCAAGTGGGGCTTATTTCAAGACTGCAATCTTGTTCAATATTGCAATTTATCAAGTCCAAGAAGAAAAGTCACATGAGCATATTAATACATATGTTAAAAAAATTTAATATAATTTGAAATTCACGTAGGATGAAATTCCCAGAAAAATAGTAATAAAGAGAAATTCTTCAACTCTATAAAAAAGTTTTGTAGGAAACTTACTGATGAAAGACAAAATGCTTTTGCCTTATAAGCAGGAACAAGGCAAACATATTTGCTCTCTCTATTCTTTTATTACCTTTTGTGGTTTGCCTGCATGTATGTAAAATGCACCATGTGCATTCAATGCCTATGGAGGCCAGAAGAGAGGATCAGATCCTCTTGGAAATGGAGTTATGGATGGTTGTTAGCCACCATATGGGTGCTGTGAACTGAACTCAGGTCCTCTGCAAGGACAGCCAGTGCTCTTAACTGCTGAGCCATCTCCCCAGTCTCTTGTTCTCTCTGTTTTTATTCATTATGGTGCTGGGCAGTCCAGCTAATTAAATAAAGTGAGAAAAGTAAATATGAATAGGACACATCATAAACAGAACCATTTTTCTTTGCAGGTAATATCATTGTCTATGTAGAAAGTAGCAAGGACTCTTAAAAAGAAAATCTACAACTACAAAGTGTTATTATTTTGGTATATAAAAACAAATATGGGAATTAAAGATGCAATACTCTTTAGAATTATGAGAGAGAGGAGAGAGAATAAGAATTACTTAAGTATAAATATAACAAAGCACTGTGGGACTGAAATGTAAAAACTATGTGGCATGGCTGAAAACAATCAGAGCAATTCTAAAACAGTGGAGAGATATACTGTTGGTAAACATTCAAAGACTAAATACATTAAAGAGCTCAACTTCGTTACATTGACAGAAAAGTTTACTGCAATTCTTATCAAGTCCAGGAAACTTTTTGTCACTACAAACAATATTATTCTAAAATTGATATACAAAGGCTAAGGAACAAAGAGCTGGGGCTTTGGATCCAGGTAGAGCCATTGACTAGAATGATCAAGGACCTGGGTTCAATTTGAGCGTTGCATGAAAACAAAGGCAAAGAAACTATATTATCTAAAACAATTCTGAAAGAAGAAAGCTGAAAGAAGATAGACACTCAGGCAGACAGGAAAGCCACCGCTGTTATCATTTCAGTTGTTGTTCCATTTGTTTTATTTCCTAGGTGATTGAAAAGGGGTTATAAGATAGCTATATATCTGTGCTTTTGAACATAATGAAATTTCAAGATGTAATTTGTGGAATCAGCATCATAGAGGTAAGAGAGCTTCATAAAGGTAGAATTTTTACAGGTGATTGAAATTATGTTATCAATAAAAAATAGATGTAACTGTAAGATGCTATATGTAAGTTCCAAAGTAACTACAAAAATGCATATAATACAGATAGAGTATGTATGCATACACACAAATTAATTCAAAATAGACTCATAAAACCCTTACAATTAAATATATGACTAACATTATCGAGATGTAGCAGCACATGCCTGTAAACCCTGGATTAAAGGGACTGAGGCAGAAGGTTTGAGAGTTAAGGCCAGCCTGGGCTGCATAGAGAAACTGTGTCTCAGAACAAAACAAAAATAAGAAAAAGGAAAAAAAAATACAAAGATTGAAACTTTAAAACTTTTAGGAGAAAACACAGGCTCATGACTTCATGATACTGGGTTTGGTGATGGTTTTTTGGATGTGGCACCAACAACAGGAACCACAGAAGAGAGAAATAGCTTTGACTTTATCATTTGTGAATCAAAGAGAGTAGTTAAGAAAATGTAAAGGCAAGGGCAGAGAATATTTGCAGATCACATGTCTGTTCAGGAATTAATATCATGAATATCCCTGGAACTCAACAAAACCAAATAGTTCAGTTAAAAAGTGGTCCAGTTATCCTAAGTAGATATTTCTCTAAAGAGGTATCAACTAACAACAGACACATGAAAAGATGCTCTGAATCAGCTGTCATGAGGGAAACAAGATCCAAACCAGAGTGACAGGTCACTTTATACCCATTAGGATGATTATTATATATGCTAAAAAGAAACCACAACTAAGAAACATTAACAAGAAGATGGAGAAACCATAACTCTGTGCATTGTTGGGAACAGAAGATGGGGCCGCTGCTGAGGAAACAAGTAGTGGTTCCTCAAAAAAGCTGTTTGTTTATTTGTTTTAAAATTTTCATTGTGAGGGGCTGGAGAGATGGTTCAGCAGTTAAGAGCACTGGCTGCTCTTGCAGAAGACCCAGTTTGGTTCCCAGTACCCACATGGTAGCTAACAACCATCTATAACTCCAGTTCCAGAGGATCTGAGTCCTCTTCTGACCTCCATGGGCATTTCTTATGTGGGTGCACTTATATACATGCAGGAAAAACACTCATTCACATAAAGTAAAAATAAATAATTAAACATTTCATTGTGTATCTTCAAGGCAAATGTTACTGCATTACATAAGGAAATTTTCATGTATTTATTGTAAGTTGAGCACATCTCTGCAAACTCCCCTTGCCTCTGCTTCCCTACCCTTCCCATTAGGCCCATTGTTCATTTACTTTTGCCTCTGCTGGTTCACATCACATACATAGATGTGATTCTATGCATTTGTATGTAATTCTTCAAAAATGGAAGCACAGGGTTGTCCTGTGATATAGAAGTTCCACTTCTAGTTCTGCCCATCAAAACTGGAAGCAGGTATCCAGGAAGATACTTGTGCAATGATGTTTCACTGTTCCTAATAAGCAAACAGTAGAAAGTATCTGAATGTCCATCAGCACGTGGAAGGATAAGCAAAATGTAGTACAAATATAGTGGATATTATGCGAGTCTAAAATGAGTGGCATTCTGACATGTCTCACTACATGCATAAATCTTGAGAACATTATAAATAAAATAAACCAGGAACGAAAGGACACATCTATGGTTCCACTTATGTAAGGCACCTCATCTTTAAATGCAAAGACAAAAATTATCACAATGACTGTAAGGTGTGGGGAAACAGAGTCTTTTTTAAACTTTCGATTGTATTCTAGTTATTAGTATGTATTAATTATGCAAAATAGTGGACTTCACTGTGACAGTTCCATGATGTGCATAATGTACTTGTTTGCATTCTTGCCACTGCCAACTCCCGCCACGTCCTTCCCCTCTTGCTAGTCCCTTTTCTTAAATAGTTCCCCTTCTAAATTCATAGCTATTTTAAAAAATCTAGATTCTGCATATGAGAGAAAACAAGATATTTGTCTTTCTTACTGTGGCCTACTTTGCTTAACATCATGATCTCTAGTTCCGTCTATTTTCCTCTAAATGATATAATTTAGTTCTTCTTTAGAGCTGAGTAAAACATGGGAGCTTTTTTGAATGGGTGATAGAGTTTCTGTTTGGGAGGATAAATAAGTTCTGAGAAAGAATATGTGATGCTTGCACAACACTGTGAATGTACTCAATGCCAGTGAATTTTACACTCCAGAATGATTAACATGACAAATTTTACATTTTTATATATACATATATTACCATAATAAAAAAGCAAAGGGGGGGCTCACTCATACAGTCTTTATATGCTTTACATTCATTTTCTTTGATTCTCTAGCATCTGCCCCCTTGCCAGGCCCTTCGATAATACCTGGGCTTAGCCTTTGATTCCACAGATCCCAGGGAGCTGTCACGTTCCATTACATTGCCCCCTTGAGAATTTTCTTTGTCTTATTCACTGTTGTGTCCTAGAACCTACTTGGTTCCTTGAAAACTGGTATTCAACTGTTTCTTGAATGATTGACAAGCCTTACAGATGTATAAAGTGATGTAAATCTCAAGTCTTCTGGCTTTAAATTGAATTTCCCTTCATTGGGACAACTCAGTATTTGTTAATGATCTCTCTGTTTCTAGAACTTTGGACCATGTCTGTCCTTTGAACCATGCCTGTCTATAGGTCATGCCTTTCCTTGATGTAGGTTTTTCAATAGGCCATTGCTTTAAGTAATAAAGATAAATTTCTCTGGAACCTTGATATCTGAAATTGCCTTTCCTGCACCATCAGGTTCACCTATATCAAGGCAGTTTTTCAAGCAAAATTGGAACTGATTCATCTACATATTACATTTTTTTCTGATTAAACCAAAGATTATGATAATTGTTGTATTTTTGTGTTTTTTTTTCTTACCCTTAACACTTTGCAATTCAAAACATTTCCAGTGGGCTCATGCACTCAAAATCTAGGCCCGCTTAATACTATGATAATTTCCAAATGTATTACTTGTAAATATTTGTGGGTTTGGCCTTTACTGGGATACAAAATGAAATTGTAGCTGAGAAGCACAAGAATTCTGCCCTGGGTCCCAGATGAGCGGCAAGAGGCTTGGTGGGTAAAGGTGTTAGTGCCCTGTGAACCCAGAAAAAGCCACAAAATCCCTTTGGATGCTGTTGAACTTGTGTCCAGCAGAGGGCACTGACGGTCTGCGTGACACTTCCCGTTTCTCGGGGCATTCATTGATCTTTGCAGTTTTATATTCTTGTCATTACTTCTAAAGCCCAGCTTTGGTGACCATAACCTTGGGAAGGCATCCAGATCTGAGGTATGGGCAATAGTTCAAGGTTTATTGGGAATATGGTATTCATCTTCTGAGGATGGAGGTAGGTCTAGCCAGTTTTAACCAAAGACCTAGGGACAGGCTGAAGCTAAAATTACACAAGAAAGCTTTCAAGGCAAACAGCTCCGTCTCTACTCACAGAGCCAGCTTCCTGTTCTTTTTGAACACTTGACTTTGAAATTAGACCCATATTCTGTAGGTTGTAGAGAAATGTAGAGCAGGCAAGCCCTGCTTATATGGCTTGTGCTGGGGAATCACACTTCCCAGACTAAATTAGCTGAGCATGCAAGGAGATGACAGCTGGGAAGACAGGGGAGTAATATATTTTTCATTTGACAGCAAGCTGGGGGAGATTATTGTAGCTCACAGGAGCAGGCTAGGAAATTCAGGGCAGTCATGAATGCTGACGTCTTTGGGATGGCTGCCAAGGGGAGGTGACTTACATACTCCAGGCCATAACAACTTCATAGGCAGTGCTGAGAGTGACAGGCTGACTTATGCTGGAGGAGTTACACTTTGTATGCTTGAAGGCACTACTTAGCCACCACCTCCTCCCTTCTTCAGTCACCCCCGGATCCAGAGGGGTTTGAAAACAATTTTTCAACTTTCAGAGATGGTATTCAGCTAACCAGGAGCACTTGTGGAAAAAACTCTGGTGAAAGCCTGCCATGGATGGCTGCTGGGGTTGGGGGTTGAATCTTGCCCTCCTTGCTGTAAAAGGTCAAGTCTCTTATTAATAACAGGTTGACTGGAATTAGGCCCTGTGGCTGAGAACTAGAGCATTGGTCCAGGCTCTGCAGTGTGCCAGCTGTCTTTCCTCCTGCAGCAGACCCACAGCCCTGGTACATCAGTACTTTTAAGTCATCTTTTACTATGGGGTAAATGTAAGAGAGTTTCAGAAGCCTCTTTGAGATCATGGTTAGGTTTAGAGCCAGCACTGCACTCCAGCTTGACTGCTAACAAACTCCTAATTTGTTCTATCATCCAACACTGGAAGCCTTGTGAGCTGGATAACGTTAGTTGCCAACTTGCCACACCTGGGAAGAGAGACCTTCTATTGAACTGAACTGTGGACACGTCTGTAGGTATTCTCTTAATTGTTGAATGATGTGGGAGGGCCCCAGCCCACTTTGAAGGGCAGGTGGTACTGTGTTGTATCAGACTGAGCATAGGCCATAGGAAACAAGGTAGTAAGCAGCATTCCCCCATGGTCTCTGCTTCAGTTCTTGCTTCCAAGTTCCTGCCTTGAGTTCTTACCTGACTTTCCTTGAAGATGGACTGTGCCTTGGAAGTGTAAGATGAAATAAACCCTTTCCTTCCCAAGTTGCTTTTGGTCATGGTGCTTATCACAGCAATAGGAAGCAAACTAGGGCAATGTGGGACTTAATAGGATTAGACTCTCCCCATATGGGAGCTCAGTTACCCTCCTATGGAAAGTAGATGGGCTTGGGGAATGGAAACAAAATTGTCATTGGAAAAATACCATATAGGAAGGAAGTAGATTGGGTTGTGGGCTCTTTCCAGGGGCCAAAGACCCATTTTGAACCAGTTTCCCAAACTTCCCTGACATCAAGGCAATATTGTCTCAGCCCAGTCTGTAAAACTTTGCCCCATAAAGGGCTTTCTGAGGCTTCTGGGAAGAAGATACTTCCTCAAAGAATATTATTGTAACTTTATTGCAGCCCTTAAGGAGGAAAGAAACTAGGGAAATAAAAGAAATCATTGGGTATATAGCATCAAATGTATGGCATTCCAGTATATTCAACTGGTCAGCTTTTTTTCAGTGTAGATTCTGAGGACATAATGATGATGGTGGTGGTGGTGGTGCTGACAGTGCCTGGCTAAATGATGCACAGTATATGGAGGAATTTGGATGTGGTCCACATGAAACTAGAATATCTCTTCAAGTGGAGTGAAGTAGGAACTGAAGAAAGCTTCACTGATAACATATTAGAGACAGAGCCTAGCCTAGTCCATGGGAGACTACCATGAGGGAGGGAAATGGTTGGCCCCTGTGTGACCTGAAGTTGCCCATTGTGCCCAATGTCACTCCCATGATAGCACCACCACAAGTCAGAACTCCGTGGTATCAGGAGGGAGCTTAAAGACCCTGTTCTGTAGAGGGAGAAAGTGAAGGTGCCCTTAGACATGATGCAGTTAAAGTGTCATTATGACCTGGGACTGTCACGTTGTTCAGTTTACCTGCTTTTGCTCAGCTATGTTCCCTCTTGGAATGTTCTTCCCTGTCTTCTACAGCTCGCCAAGTCTAGATGTTTCCAAGGCTCCTTATTATCTCTTTCTCGTTCTTCCTCCTGTTTATCAAATCTTGGCGCCAAAATCACCTTTTGAAAAATCCAGGCTGAGGGTATTGGTTACTGTGAAAGGAAGAACACTTCATCACCCTCTGTGCTCATCTATTATAGTCATCAGTTATGGTCACCTGTTATAGTCACCTGCTGTGATCATCAGTTATGGTCCCTGAATGGTTACTTTTTATGGTGACAGTGTACTTAGAGCATCATGGATGGACTAGGGCAAGTCAAGGTTATTATCTGTGAAGCAACCTTTAAATGCAGATGTTTGTTAGGCCTGGATGAAGATTGTGAGCGGGAGGCACAAAAGGTTCAGGGCTCTGGGAAGCTGGGAAGTGATCTGAACCATTAACAACTGTTTGATGCTACCAGTTGAAACTTGAACAATTCTAAATGGGTTTAAAAGAATCTTGAATTTTATCTTCCTCTCCAAGGGTTTCCTGGAAACATAGTAGAGCTATGTTAGTGGATACAGTGGAGAAGTCAGACTCTATGGTTGACAGCTGACTGGCTTTTGAAGGTTTGGTTCTTAGTAGTCATAGAAAAGTGACCTCCATGCTTGCTGCTTGAAGATTCTATCCCAGCACGTCCTAGTGGACTATTCTGTGTATCTCTGCTTGCCCTTGCCTATGAGCTCCTTGAGGGTTGGGCAGAGATTAGAAATGCTCAAGTGTATAAACATTGAAAATATTCTGGACTAAGTGAATGGTAACTTTTCAGATGTGCTTCCTACATCAGTAATGGGCTGCCTTACAGAGAAATCCTTTAAGGCACAGTCCATTATGCCTCTCCCTACTAGTCCCTCTTCTTGCCCTACTTCTTACTCTCAAAGAAGATAGGGAAAAATGTACTCAATTTGAAGAATGAAAAAAAAAGACGAAATTACAACTCCTTGCATCTAGCCTCTAATCAGAAGGGTGGTTATATATTTCTGAAGTGGGAAAAGGTCAAAATCAGCATGTAAAAAAAAGAAGGGATGTAACTTAGGTGACTTGGCATGAATGTTGGCAGCATGCCTTTTTCTTTTGAATCAGTACATGATTTTAAAGCCAGGTTGCATATTTGGCTACAGTATTTTGGTGGCCTCATTGTCTTACTTGAATCTTTCAGAATTCATCAGAATTCAGTGTCTGGACTTTGCTACAATAATTGTCTAGGAGGGAGCTTGGCTAAATCTTAAAGGATCACTCATGATTTTTTTTTTCACTGCATGCACAGTGATCATGAGAATGGGAACTCGCCTGGCACTGGAAGTCCTGCTTTGTCATTTCTGTCTTCAGACAACACGTGGAAGCATCTTCCCATGGTTTGCTCCCTCCCTAGAAACGATGTCATGTGGTAGTCTGCAGTGTTCCTATTAAAACAACCAGGGAAAGGCTGAAAACTGGTAGGTGGGGGAAGGAGCTGAAAGAGGGCAGGATTACAGCAGTTCCCAATAAGAACACCACAAAGCCTGTGCACAGGTGATAGATTCACAGTTGCAAAAAGCCTTGTCAATGAAGCTCTTTCTAGTCTCACTGAAAAATTAACAGGTGACAACCAATTCACTGTCCCTATCAGTGACTTGTCTGGTCTCTTCTCCACATGGGGCTTAGCTGACTGAACTGCAGGGCTGCATTTCAGAGATTCAGGACCCAGAGAAAAGGAGAAGGAAATAAGTCTGTGTACCCCACTTGGTCCTTCAGTAGTCAACAGGGCAGCTCTAAACTGGAGGTGGTGCCCACTGAATGAAACATCCAAGTTAGGGGTGAGGTGAGGCTGGGTAATATCTTGGAGATAGCAAGAAGGGGTGGAAGAACTAAGCCATAGTAGCATGTACTGGGCCCTTAAGTAATTTATGAGCTTGGCCTCAAAACAGAAAATCACAAAGAAGGGAAAATGATAGGATCCGTATCTGTGTAACGTGTGAATCTATCTCATAAATTGGAAGGAAAAAGCAAATCTAAGAATACTATGGTGCTGTATTGTTTCATCTTAATAAAATAAAAATATCAACTAAAAACAAAAATATGTTGTTAGGCACATATATTTTTATAAGAATAATAGTAAAAATCTAATAAATGATTCACACATGTAGGATAGCAGTTTCATCTTCAGGAGGAAAATGAGCGGGCAGTAACTTGTAGGTGGATGAGTATTAGATTTTTATTATATTACATGTAAGAACATAAAATAAAAGAGAGTACTGCACAGACAAATGATGGACGTGTGTCATGGACCAACCATTATCGTTTATTTCAATTCTAGTTACCTGAGGCAAATACACACACATGCCCATCAACAAATATAAAATAAGCCGCAGGAAAAAATAAATAAATCAGATATTAAGCAGTTATCGTGGCCAGGCAAGGGCCTCTGTGTATGTCATCTCATTTGTCCTGATGAACACATTATGAGGTGGGTAATGTTAAGAATCCAATTTTTATACATGAGGCAGTTGGGCACAGAGGAATGAAATCATTTGCCCAAGGTCACTCAGACATCAAGCCTAGCAGCTATGATATATTGTTTGAAATTCCTGAGTCACTTCCTTCCCGAACCTTGGCACTTGTTGAAGGGTCTCATGTCAACATCCACACAGCCTTGGACCCTGGGATACGTGTAGTCAGCATGTGCCTGCATGTGACATAGTGCCTGCATCTCCTTCAGGCTGACACTGCTGACCCATTCCCAGCACTGAGGACATGTGCTGAACTGTTTTTACAGAAGTGCTGATCTAAAGATCACACAACTTACAAATAGTCTAGTCAGAATCTGCCTGTTTGTCTATGAAGTAGGGGGGGGTCTTTGATGAAGAACTTGGTCAAGGAGTGGAAAGGGCTCAGCTAATTAGACTTGATCTCTAGAATTTGACTTATACTGCATAAAGACTAAACAAGAATGAGAATGAAGAAGGCATGCAGAGAGGAGGTCATGAGGACCACACAGATCTTGAGATAGATCCTTTCTGAGGACATTGTTTGCACAGGTTGTAAGACAGTAACAAGAGTGTTCTCTAAATGTGTGTGGAGCTTGCACTTGCCTACTATGTCATTTAAACAGGAGAGAAAGACCAAGCAGGAGAAACTATGGATGATCTATGGTGAATTCTTTTTTTTCTTTACACTTTATGCAAAAGTTGGCTCTAAATGCACTGGCTTTTCTCAAATGAAGGATTTCCTTTAAGCAATCCTTTCTTGGGGCTGACTTAGAGGCCACAGAGAAGAGGGCCTCTGGAAAGCCCAGGGAAGAAACTAGCAGGAGGAATGAAATTAAGTTGAAAACCTCCTTTGACATTTAAGAAAAGTCAACAACCATCTAAGTGATCAGAGAGACCAGAAATATAACTGGCTGAATGTCAATTTTAGAACTAGAAAGATAGCTGTTACTTTATCTCACCGAGCAGGTGTTTCTGAGCAGTAAATAACTCACGGTTGGTCTATTAAACTTTAATGCTTGTGATAACAGCAAAGAGCATGTTACCGCCCTCTCTCTCTCTGTCTCTCTCTCTGTCTCTCTCTCTATATATATATACACACACGCGCACAAACAGCAATTTTCGACATTTACGCCTTGCACCACTTTCTTTCACAGTTGTTTTACCGCATTATCTTTTGCTATTATCTTGGCCTCAAGTCCCTGCTGTATGCAGCCGGCTTGCAATTGTGGGCAGAACAACCTAATGTAATTAACTATCTGGCAAGTGCACAATGATCATTTCCACATAAAAAAGATTCTCTCCTTAAATGAACACCCTCCAAATAAAGCATTGATTTCACTGCTTATAAAGCAGGGAATGAAATTTTAATTTTGGGGGGCGGCTAGGAGGAGGTAACCCCTTTTCTACACTTAGTTAAAACTAATCATTTTTGTGAGTTTTGAAAGTTGAAATAGTAATTATGACACTTCAAAGTGACTTTAAAAAATATCCAGAAAAAAATGAAGCAAAGTAATTGGAAAAAGGTTAGACATGAAGAGACGTGCTATTTGAATCAGCCAGATGAGAGTTATTACCTAATAATGAGGCTTCACACTCCTATTACACTGGCTTTTGTATTGGCGCCTTTCAAAACCATGAGCTAATGAAGCTTCCTGCTTTCCCTGTGACTGGGGTCGCTGTTGTGGCCTTCTGATGAATGGAGAAAATAAGACCAGGTGAACTTGGCTTGTCTTCAGTTCAAACCGTTTATTAATGCCATGGTTTGGAATACAACTCCCAGGTTCTTTTTCTTATTTGCTTTCCTTTCCTAGAACGCCAAGATTTCCTATTCTTTGCCCAGCACAATAAGGTCCCCAGGTCTGGAGAAAGTGCAGCACAGTGGCCATCAGGCTGGGGAGCTGGATTTAAGAGCCCATCCCAAATGAGGCCTAATGAACTTAGCAATAGAAACTAAATCCTCTTAAGGAAATGAGGAGGGAGGGGTCCCCAGCTATGTGCAAGTTCCAAATATGAAATATTCAGGAATTTGCCAGGAGGTTGTTAAACCTATAGTAGCTTAAAGTCAGTCATGGTGGGAATATTTATACCACAGATACCAGCAAACACTACAAATCAGAGCTGTCCCACAGTTGAGCAGGTTCAGCAGCACAGGGATTATTCCTTCTTGACCTTTTGGGTAAAATCGAGTGAAAACTGCAGGCTCTGGGGCATTACATGAGCGTTTTAAACTTCTGTGTTTTATGTGAAGAGTACTGTTTTACAGTCTTAGATCCTAAGACGGTACTAAAGTGGAAGAAGAGAGAAAGTCCCTTGGAATCTGGTAAACTGAGGTCTGTATTGCAAGTGTGCTTAAATCTGAGATTGGAGTGCAGTTAAACAACGCCGGCACACTAGTGGAGGTCAGAGGACAACTTGGGAGAATCAATTCTCTCCTTCCACCATGTGGAAGAAACCAAGAAATGACTCTTCGGTTTCCTTGGGTGTTTGGCCTTCATTTCTCTGTGCTCTCCCAATTCCCTTCAGTCCCCATTCATTCACTCATTTACTTACTTGCTCATTCATTCATTCATTCAGCAAAGTAGTATCAATTCCTTCCTGAAGAAATGCTTCTAAGTGGGAAGGCTGGGAACAGGGGCCCATACAATGAGCTGACATTTAATCTAATCATTTATGCAGACCTTTTCCTATGCCTTTTATAATTATTATCTTATTTAGTATGTAAATGGCCCAATTAAATAAATATTGTCATCATCTCCATTTTATATATAAGGAAACTCAGGTTCAGGAAATTTAAGGCAATATTTCTGTTATAGCAGTCTGCACAAGGGCTGCTCAGTCAGAATTTAGATAGTCACCTTCCCAGAGGCATGGCGTGCTAAAGGAGGCCATCCGGAGCCCCCTTCAGACATATGAGAAGAAGAAAAGCCAGAATTAACATTGCAAAGCCACTCAAGAGCTAATAGTATTGGGCTCTGTCACCTGTCTATCAAAGACTTGTTTCCTTATGCAAATACAGGTAATGTTTGCTTTGTTTCTTTACCTGTTTTGGTGAAGACTGAAGGAACAATGTGTAGAAAAGCGCTTTTATTAGTGGTGAATTGTTTTGCAAATATACAACCAATTCTATTTTCTTCTTAGTTGAGCTGCTTCATCACTTTTATGTTACTGTCTCTTTTTCCCTATGGTCTCCATCAATCTAAGAGATTCATTCCTACTCCAAAGAAGGTGAACTTTGAAGTCTTTTCCTTAAAGCTTGCTAAGATCCTTGAACTGACAAGTCATATTTTCTGAAAATGCTGAGTTGTCAAGCTGATGTCTGTGTCTGTGCCTAATTCCTGGGAGAGGGGCCTCAGAGATTCACAGTATGCATTGACTTCTGTAGCTCTCCAGACAGATGTCCACACATCCATGTGGGTGCAGTGCATCCATTTAAACTGAGGAGGAGCTATCAGCCATATGGAGAGCGACTCATGCAGAAATTACTTCTGCTGCTCTAGCTCCCGCAGAGGCAAAGAGCAAGGTCACCCAGCACAGCATGCCCTGATCTCCAGTGGCTCTTGTTTCCTTTCTTTCTACCTACACCCCTGCCTCTCTCTTCAGAGCATCTCAGGCCTGGACCCTCTTCTCTTGAACCAGTTTCCAAGACTAACAGCCAGCACCCCAAAGAAACCTTCTTCCCTGTCATGTGACTCTCATTGCCCTTCACCTCTTAGCAGCAGATTGAGAGAAATGTGCTCTCCCATGAGACAGGTAAGTCAGTGGGAGAAGACCAGCACCCAGAATCAAGCTGAGCAAAAACAAAGCCCGTGACAACCTGAATTTGGCTTTTGGCTCTTGAGTTTGAGCTTTGACTCCTCACCTAATCTCCCAAGTGATAATGATTTGAAGTACCAAGGTCCAGATTATGCTCCAAATCTGGCAGAAGCACTTCTTGGTTAGGATAACATTGGCTGAGCATTTGCCAAGTGCCAGGTACTCTCCTGAAGTATTATATTTAATTCTCTCACCATCCTGTGACTAGTGAAATTCCCATTTTATAGGGGAAGAAGCCGAAACTGAGGATAAAAACAGCACACCGTTCAGAAAACTGAAGAGCTGAAACTTGAATTCTGGAGATTTGATTGGAATCTAAATTCTTAAAAATTATTTTATTTATTGTTTTTATTTTATGTTTATGAGTGTATTGCCTGCATGCATGTAAGTGCAGTGCCCACAGAGGTCTGAAGACGGCACTGGATCTCCTGGAACTGGAATTGTTAGCCACCATGTGGGTACTGGAAACCAAACCTGGGTCTATTGCAAGAGGAGCCAGTGCTCTTAACCATTGAGCAATCTCTCCAGTCCCAAAATCTACATTCCTAAAGCACTCTTTTACTTTCAAAATGATTTTATGTGTCATTTTTGTCCACATTGAAAATACAGGAATATGGTAGGTGGATTTGCAAAAAGACTCCCTGGTGTCCACCCCTGGTGTTGTGCTTGTTCCATTTCCTGTCCTTCACTGTGGGTTAGACCTGTGACCTGCTTAGCTGATAGAGCACAGCAAAGGTGGGATATTGCTCCCACATTTTTGTTACTTTATATGAGATTAATCTTTTTAAAAATTTATTTGTATATGTGTGTGTGTGTGTGTGTGTGTGCATATGCCCACACCAAAGCGCACTAGTGGAGGTCAGAGGACAACTTGGGAGAGTCAATTCTCTCCTTCCATCATGTGGATTCCAGGGATTGAACTCAGGTTGTCAGGCGTGGCTGTAGGCACTTTTACACCTTTACCCACAGAACCATCTTGCCAAACCATATGGGATTGATCTTAAAGAAAGATAGATGATTGATAGATAGATAGATAGATAGATAGATAGATAGATAGATAGATGATAGGTGATAGATAGATGACAGATGGATAGATAGATGACAGATGGATAGGTGATAGATGATAAATGGATGGATGATGAATGGATGGATAGATGATACATAGATAGATAGATGATAGATAGATGGTAGATGATAGATAGATAGATGATTGATTGATAGATAGATGATGGATAGATAGGTGATAGATGATAAATGGATGGATGATGAATGGATAGATAGATGATACATAGATAGATGATAGATAGATAGATAGATAGATAGATAGATAGATAGGTAGGTAGGTAGGTAGAGCCTTCTGCTGGCCTTAAAGAACCAAATAGCTGTGAACTGCCCATGGAGAGGGCAACTTTAGGTAACTTTGGTGGAATTAGATTTTGTCCTAGTTAAACCCTCATATAAGGCAGCCAGCTTGGCTGACACTTTGATTACAGCTTCATGAGACCATGAGCAGAATACGCATTTAAGCCATGCTTATTCCTCATCCACATGTAGGGTAATACATATGTGTTGCTTTAGCGACTATGTTCTTGGCAATTTGTTATGCACCAGTGGAAGACTAATGCATGTTAAAGAATTTGTCCAAGGTCACACTTTCAGTCAAAGTAAGGACCTGGGAATTGAGCCTAGGTATGTCTGACACAAGAGTTTATCTTCTGCCTCTTCTGTCTTCTGCCTCCTTTAAACATCTTTTTAAAGATAAGCTTCTCTTCAGTGTTGTAATTCTATACTCCTTGATGCCCCTGATGGAAAACGTTTGGAGGAGGCTTTCTACGTATCTTCAGAGGGCTCAGCATCTTGGACTTTCTTGTTATTCTGGACAGCCCTGATGATGGCAAGAGTCACAGTCCCTGGCCATTTTAGATCCATGAATATACCTGGTCACAGTAGTGTTTTCAAATTCCTGAGAGTCTGTACAATGTCTGGCATTTTTACCTCAGAACCATTACATGATTTTGTACAATGGGTAGGAAATTTGATCTTTCTCAGGAAGATCAGAAAGGCTTTGGATGCAAGAGGGACCTTCAAAGCACTAATTAGAAAAGCATCATAAACAGAAGGAGCACACATTAAAAGAAAGCTAAACTTCAGAGGGCTATCTCAGCCTCAGGTCAGGATGTCAGAGCCCTCTTAAAGATTGAATCTTACCATGCTTTCCCTTGAGTCCAGTCAGAATAGTCTACATCATTTCCAGGGTCCCTAGTTTAAAATTAAAGAATTTCAAGGCATTGATAGCAGACTATTAAAGTAATCTCAGGGGCCTCCTGAGTGTAGGGTTGTGGGCAGATACACAGACTGTATATACATGGAGCCAGCCCTGAGCATAGTTCGTACCCATTGTGACTGGGTCTTATGTGGTTATTATTAAACATTTATTGTTAGCACAGTACTTTTTTTTTCTCCCCGTGCTTCTGGTATACCCACTTAGTCAAAAGAGTTTTCAAGCTGATACCTGGAATATACATTATGCTTCTATCCAACCCCTTCTATGCTTATCTATAATGGAATGTCTAAGGCAGGAGGTATAGAGTTCTCTTCTGGCTTCATAGATCAGGGAATTCAAAAACAATTGTGATCAATGCCTTGATCAAAGTCATAAGTGAAATGTGGCCCCCTTATATTTATATCTTCTAATAGAATAGAAAGCTGGAGGTAGATTTCTTGTTGTAAATTTTATGTCCCCACCCAGCCCTGCCCACTGCTACTAGAATAGCTCTGTGCACACTGTGGTGGCTCAGGGTATACCGATTGGCTGGGAGGGACTTTGGTGGAGATAAAGAGACAGGATCTTTAAGGAAATTGACTGTTTCTGGAAGGTGACTTGTTTGAGAGGGGACCTAATATCTTGGCCTCACCCACAACTACATTTTTCTCTTTCTTCAATATCAAGAAAGATGGACTATTCCCCTCAAAGAGGTTATAGTTCAGGTTATATGAAAACTGTGTTTGTGTGAAAGGGAACCTGGAGATTTAAGCTATGTGATTAAGGATATCAGATCCTTACTATACCATCAGATCACCTGAGTCCCAGGCATACTCAGTCACACAGCTGTCCAGGCAAGTGTGGACTCAGCCTTGAAATAAATAGCCAAGCAGTCCTTAAGAGCAGGCTGCCACTGCTTTCTTTAGTCCTTTCTGGTTCCTCAGTCTGTATCAGCATGTCAATGCCTTTAGCTCTCTACCTGTTTTCACTACCACCTGGGCATTTATTTGATGGTAAATATCACATGTGATAAAGTCTAGTTATAAAGTTCATTAAAATAATTCAACCCAACCTTCTATTTTCTTCACAAGGAAAAGCAAGGCGGTGCAGTTTTCTGGATAATGCATAAAGCTTAGACTGGTTTTCTCATTGGATAGCCCCTGCTATGTCCTGCAAACTAAGCAACTCCTTTCTCTCTATGGCATTTGTTCCATTACTGTTTATGACCTCAGGATACCTTAAAAAAATTAATTGCCTCTGGTCCTAGGATATAACTATCATTCTTCTCCAATTGTGCTAATAGACTTTAAGTATCATTACTGGACCCAAACCTTTCATCTTGGATTCATTTTCTTTTCTTCTGCTATTAAGCTCAGTCTTCTTTTTGCAGGTGTATGGGAGTAGTTGCTGCTAACCAGTTGAAAATCATTCATTCTTTCTCAATATCTCATGTTCATTGATAAGCAGTTGTTAATATTATTCCTTGAACACTTTCTAAATATTTAAGGTCCAATATTTTTTATATAAAAATACTTTGTAATTTTAAAGCAAAATGCAAATATGGAAAATTAGATATGTATGATAGAATAAGTTATTTTAACTTAAACATTGTAAAGAGCCAGAAAGTACCACTGTGCCCCATCCTCACCCT
>NW_008356058.1:84488-84754 GCF_000622305.1 Nannospalax galili
TGCTTCTATCACTTGTTTATTCCTGAAACAGTAGCTCAGTCTTGTCCATTAGCATGAACAAAAATTGAAAGTAGCTTCGATATGTTTTTTAAACTTTTGTAATCTATAAGTTTCTTTTATACCTTATAGTTCTTTCTTTTCCTTACAATTTACGTGTTAAAGAACCTGAGGACATATTAAAGAATCTGTAGAGTATTTTATGATCTGTAATTTGGAGGTTCCACATTCTGGGTGTACTTTTTTTTTTTTAATTTTTTAAAACGATT
>NW_008356058.1:91293-144230 GCF_000622305.1 Nannospalax galili
GTGAGAAGGATCAGGAAACAGTATTGGTTCCCCAGGTGTCTGGGGCCCCAAGACTAGGAATGGCACAGGGTCCAAGCTAGAGTATAGAATGCCAGGCGGGGGGGCAGGGGGGTGGGGGGTGGGGTGGAAGGGTGAATGAGGCTTAGGGAGTCCCGGCGCGGAGAGCTGCGCTATAGACTTACCCCAAGAGCTCTGGGTGTACTTTTTAACTTGTTCTGTCCTCTAAGTTTCCTGCAAACATTGGATTCAAAAGCCTTTTCAAATCCGTGTCAAATCCCTTTGACAAGACTGTAGGTTGTGTGATGTTCTTTTATTAGTGAGTCATCATGTCAGTTTTGCATTTTATGATACTAGAGCTGATGATAACAGATCTAATTATCTAGAGTTAACACATTATTTACATTTTGTTGATTTTTTTACATTTTTATAGATTTTTTTGTTATTTTTCATACAACATAATTTGATAATATTTAGATTCCCTCCTCTATCTATACCTTCCTTTATTTCCCCCACCCAATTTAATGTACTGTATTATATATAAGGCGTACAGAGTCTAATTTGTGTCTATTTGTGTCTCCTAATATCCTTCAGTGTGGGTCCATCCATTGGAGCCTGGTTAACCTACCAAGAATCCCATGCTTGAAAGAGACTGTCTCTGCTCCAGCAACCATCTGTTGCCACAATCTCCTTGGGTGGAGTTAGAGCTTCTTGCCCACTTCCTCATGTCTGTGTTGGGATTTTTCTTTTGGTTTGAGTTTGTATGGGACTTGTGCATGCTGTCATCATTGCTGTGAATTCATATGTGTGACTGACAAGCTGTCTGGAAAACTCTGTTGCCTTGTGGTCATTCACCACCTCTGACCCTTACAATCCCCCCCTCCACTCCCACAATAATCTCTGAACCTTGGGAGTAAAAGTTTGATATATGTGCCCTATTCAGGGATAAGTGCTCTATAGCCTCTTATTCTCTGCATGTTGTCCAATTGTGAGTTTCTGTGTTAATCACCATTTGTTGCATAAAGAAATTCTCTGGGGAGAGATGAGTAATGCATTGATCTATGGGTATGACAATAAGTCATTAAGAGTCAGTTTAATACAATGACTATTTAGTAGAAAACTAGTATTAGGTTCTCCCCTATGTCCTGTGGCCTGCCTAGCTTCAGATTCCTATGCTTGATATCAATGTCAGGTATGGACTCCATCCTAGGAAGGAGAGCTTAAATCCATTTAAAGAGTTTTTGGTTACTCCCATAATATTTGTATCACTATTGCACCAGTGGGCTTATCTTGCCAGGCCAATTGTTACTGTAGTTCACAGGATTCACAGCTAGGGTAAGGATGATGATTATTTTTTCCTTCTGGTAGCATGCACAGCACCTCCAGTTCTGTGGACACTAGCCAGCAGAGCTAAGGCTCTGAGGTCAGCACCAGCTTGATTTCTCCTTGTTTGTTCTCAAATTCCTTCAATGAAGCCAGTATTACCCTAATACCAAAACCAGGCAAAGATAAAACAAAAAAGAAAATTAGAGCCAAATCTCTCTGATGAACATAGATGCAAAAATTCTCAACAAAATACAAACCAAATGCAAGAACACATTAAAAAGATTATTCACCATGATCAAGTTGGCTTCATCCAGTGATGCAAGGATGGTTCAACATATATAAATCAATAAATGTTATTTACCACATAAACAGACTCAAGGACAGAAACCACATTATCATCTCATTGGACAGAGAAAAAGCCTTTGACAAAAATCCAACATCTGTTCATGAGAAAAATAGAGAACATAGGCATTCAGGGGACATAGCTCAACATAACAAAGGCAATACACAATAAGTCCACAGTCAGCATCATAGTAAATGGAGAAAAAGAGAAAGCATTCCCATTGAAATCAGGAACAAGACAAGGATGTCCACTCTCTCTGTTCTTGTTCCATATAATAGTTGAAGTCCTAATTACTAGAACAATAAGACAAAAGAGGTAAAGGGGATACAAATTTGAAAGTAAGAAGTCAACTATCTTTATTTGCAGATGATATGATTCTATACATAAAGGATCTTCAAGACTCCCCAGAAAACTCTCAAAGATGATAATTACATTCAACAAAGTAGCAGGATATAAAATTAACAACCCCAAATCAGTAACTTTCCTATATACCACCAACAAACATACTGAGAAAGAAATCCAGGAAACAATCCCATTCACTATTGCCTCAAAATCCATAGAATACCTTGAAATAAATCTAACAGAAGAAGGGAAAGACCTGGACAATAATAGCTTTAAGACATTGAAGAAAGAAATTGAAGATGCCAGAAATGGAAAGACCTCACACGTTCAGGCCCACCAAAAGCAGTCTACAAATTCAATTTATACCCATTAAAATTCCAACACAATTCTTCACAGAAATTGAAAAATAATCTCACTCTCTTATGGAAAGACAAAAGACCCAACACCTTTGAAAAAACACAAGAAGCCCTTCTTATCCCACATTCTTTCTAGACTTTTCTGGTTCCCACATCATAGTAACTTTTTGTTCTTATTGAACCAGTGATGAATTCTATTGCAGAGTCTGGTTGGCTGTCCACTTGGTTTACCTAGAAGGTGCTTTTTATGATAGGTTTTCAAAAGTATGATACTCAAACTCACCATGTAGTAAAGACAGCTATTAAATGAGTTAATATTGGGTCTACAAGCTTCTAGTTTATAACTTGTCGTTCTATTTCCTTCAAATAGGAGTCATGTCTTTCACTGAGAAGGAGGATGGGAAAAATATGAAATAAACCACACTTGATTTAGCAGAGTTCCTTGCAAGGCCATGGCAACCTGTAGGCAGCAGGGAATATTGTCTTTGGAAAGCATCACATTTCTGATCCTGCTTTTGGCCTCCTCACTGAACTTCAGGACTCATCTTGAGATATAGTTATGTAGTGTTATCACTTTTATCAGGTTTAGTAATATCCAAAAATAGGTTTCCTGGCCTAGATGACTAACATGTCCCAATAAAGGCTGGTAATGTACTTCCAAAGAGCTCTGTATACCAGCAAACAGAGAGGGGAATAGAAACATCCAGAATGGCTACCTAGATGATGCCTCAAGGAGAAAGACTCTAGGAGCTAAGAGAAAGTTAAAATCAATTTGGACAATGGCAAACAAAAGCCTTAGTAATTGCCAGAGATTTGTGCGTGGGGCATATCAGTGACAAATGAGACCAGCTGGAAGGTGTCATTTTTGGATGGCATATTGGAAGGCTGTTCAGAGGTGGCTAACTAATATTATCTAAGCCTCAGTGGGTGATATCTCCACACTGTTGTCTTTAGCTTCTTGGTAATTTTGCATAATCCAAGTATCTAACTGACTTATCCATATTTTTATTTTCTACCCTATTTCTGTTATTCCTTCTGAGTGACCTTTGGCAAATGAGTCAACTAAGTGCTAGCCACGTTGGGCTAAAACTGGATTGGAGAGAATACTCATGTGTTCATGACTTGACTTTGTTTGACTCGAACAGGCCAGAGCTAATTCTATAGGCTTGCATAAATTGAATATATATGTATGCATATATATATATATATGCTGTAGGATTGGATTGGCTGCAAGCCTTTGATAACAAATGTATAACGCTGTTTATATTCACATAGGGAAAGACTTGACTATCAGAACTGAGCTCTTCAAGGCATAATTACAACTTGCTGAACACTGTGGTCTGGTGAACAATGAAGATATAATCAGTGCACCTATTTGTCCTCCTGGATTCCAGCTGCTAAAGCAATTTCTTTTTCACAGAACCGACAATTTTGTGGTTCTTGTGAAAATCCACTATTTCCCCCAAAATCCTGTGAAATGGAGCTCACCAATGGAAGCACAGTGGAACGGCCTGGTTCTTGCATCACCTCCATGAAATTAGGCAGCTCATATTTCTAGCACTGCTATCCTGATTGCATGTTTGTTTAAAATGACAGTTGATGTTGTGTATCTTTTTCATTAGGGAGGCTCAAGGATCTTGACATTATTAACTAACTGCAGCACTTGCTGCATATAAACACTAATCCATAGAGACAGCTCAGATAGTACTTAAAGCAAAAGAAGGCTTTTTGAATGGAGGAAGAGCAGATGGATCACAGCCATGTGTGGTGTGTTATCAACTATGTATAAGCAAACCATTTTCCTTGAGGTCTGAGCACCATGGTTCCAGGGCACATATGACCTCTGGGTTCTAGCCCTCATGGTGGCCAAATCAGATGGAGAGAAACGGGCTTGCTGAAGGAAGAAGGCTTGCAGAAGGTGGACTGGGTTTCTTTTCTCTCCTTTGAGCCCTGGCAACATTGGGCACTTAGTGCCAGATAATGAAGCAGATTAGAACAAGAACTCTTTTCAAGGTGTTTTAACCACATTCGCATATGAAGTCTGGTCAGAGCTTGGTTGGATACACCAGTGTTTTCTCATCATATAGCCTTTTGTCACTGGAGGATGCTTGCCCTTTAATACCCACGAGTGCTCATGATTGCGGAAGAGGCTGGGGACATTTGCTTTTCTCCTACAGTCCTACTTATTTGTGATGATTCCCTTCCATCTTTCCCCCACATTGGTCTTTTTTCTTGTCCGTCTTAGCTGATTCTCTGCTGAGCATGGGACACCCTGACTAAGCTCTGATTCTGCTCAATCTTACCTTGACCTTTTCTTACTCAATTTATTTCTAGGCTGTTCCTTTCAGTCTACACCTCCCCTGTCCACCAGTAGTAGCCTTTCCTGAGAAGCTTATGTCTTTTTGAGCCTCAAAAAGTTGATCCACAATTAACTATCTGCTGATACCATGTGGTCCATCGTGGTTCCACGTAGGCCTGCTGCTGGCACACCTCAGCATTCTTATGTTGGGAATGGAGCCAACAGCAGGACAAAAGTGACTCTTCGAAGAAGAAAGGGAGGGATTCAGGAGAGAAATTATGTTAGGTCTGTCAGCAGTGGGGACCGAACTGGGCTCTCAAACTAATTGCTCTCACCTCTTTTCCTTCTTTCTTTCTCTTCCCCAGAGAAGCCACTGATTTCACCTTGTTCATTCTTTGCCAGAATGGGGAATGGACGGGGTGATCTTACTCCAGGGGCTCTTGAAAATGTCATGCACCACATGGGGGCAGCAGAGAGTTTAATGTAAAGGGACTAAACTAGGCAGATTTAAGCTAACACCAGGGCCTTGAATGTACACTTTACTGAACTGCCCAGAATGCTAGTTTAAGGTTGGCGTGGAGCCAAGAAAACTTAATTGCAGAGTACTTGCACTATATACTTTCATGCTGCAGATTATAGAATCCATCTCCTAGAAGAGAGTGACAATATTTTCTGGTTTGCCCAAGGCAGTCCCAATTTACATTCTAAGTCCTGGGTTAATTATTAATACTAATCTCTCCCTTCAGTTTCTGATACATTCTGATTTGGGTGAGAGATTTTACTGGTCATGCTTCCCATGGAGTCTTTGGTGCCATCAATTCCTGGGGGTGGAAGTGAGCTGGGATGAGCAACACTCAGGAAGTTAAAGATCATGATTTCTAGGTCTAAGCAAAGATAGATTTGGAAAATGAGTGTGGAGGGGAAACAGATCAATTGACAAAAATATATAAACCCATGCCCCCCGACCCCAAATGCAGGAGATAGAGAAGAAAAGAGGGAAGCTAGCATGTCCAGGATGGTATAACTTGGAAAGATCCCCAGAGGTGTCAGTACGTAGAGGAAGGGTCTTTCACTGTCTAATATCCTCAGGCTGTCGTAGGAACTTTAGAGATACAGGATGGCTCAAAGAGGCCTCCTGCCAAAGGAGGTGAAAATATATTATTATTGCTTTCCAAAGTGCTCTTGTGGGAATTGTTAATTTCTCAAACATAAGGGTTGAGTTGGTGTCAATCAAACAGAAGAAGGCCACCATCTGCCAGAGCCCCTTTGTCCTTTTGGAAAATTACTGAACTGTGGTATATCAAAACTATGCACAAACAAAAATCAATTGCTTGAGATTCCAACTCTGACCACAAAGTCAATAAGAATGACAAGGATAAATTTGTTCTTCTCCTAAATGCTCTTAGAACAGAAATGGAGTGAAACTCCAATATGGAGATGTGCAGAGGGGGGAAATTGAGGATGTAGGGATTAAAAAAAAGATACCGTGGATTGGGGATATGGCTTAGTGGATACAGTCCTTACCATGTGAATGTGAGGCTCTGAGTTCAGATCCTGAGCACCCATGTAAAAAGTCTGTAATCTCAGTGCTGGGCAGGAGGATCCCTGGAGCTTGATAGTCAGCTTAGCCAAATCAGTTTGCTTAAATTTCAGAGACAGACCCTGTCTCAAAAATGATGACAACAAAAAGGTGGAAAGTGATTAAGAAAGACACATGTTGATTTCTGGCCTCTACATGCAAATGCACACACATGCAGGTACCCCATGCATGCATACATGAACATGTACCTACACACACACACACACACACACACACACACACACACACACACAGACACAGACACACAGAAATAGGAGAATCCCAAAGCAGAAGGAGGCATGGTCAAGGAAAGGAAAGAGACATAGTATGAAAGAACTATGATGGAAATGACCAGAAAAGGCCATGAAACCTTCCTTTTCCCCAACAGTTGTACAAACCCCCTTCCTTTTTCATGTATATCAAGGGTAGAACAGAGGAAAAAGCGGTGACAGCTGTAGCTCTTTGATGCATGCCAGAAGGTGGGAATGGGAGAGCTCAGCCTTAGAGGAAACACTGCAGACTCAGCACATTCACACACAGTAACAACGAGGCTAATGATGATAAAAATAGTAATTATAGCTAATTCTTGTTGAACTCTTAAGATGTGCCAGGCATTTTCTGAAGTATATTTATCAATTCATTTAATTTTTGTGTCTACAGTATGAAGTAGGTACGATTATTCTTATTTACAGATGGAGAAACTGAGGCCCAGACAACTAAGTTAATTGCCCAAGTCATATATCCTAAAAATGGTAGAGTTTACATTTTGGACAACTGATTGAAAGCAAGTTCTTGGCCATATATAAAAGTCAATGTAAAGCTTGGTGTGGTGGCACATGCCTTTAATCCTAGCACTTGGGAGAGACAGGTGCATCTCTGTGAGTTCAAGGCCAGCCTTGTCTATGTAGAGAGTTCTGGGCCAGCTGTGGCTACAGGGAGACCCTGTCTCAAAAAGACCAAAAAAAAAAAAAAAAAAAAAAATCAACGTATGCAGTGAGAGACCTTCAAAAATTTCTCAGGAGCCTAGATAGACCCCAGCCTTAATGGCAAAAGTTTGGTCAGGAAAAAAACAAAACAACAACAACAAAAAAACAACAAATACTCAAATGGGTTTGCAGGAATAAATCTTCCAGGATATATTTGTGTTAATTTAATTCACTTCTTTAATGACCATTATCTATGTTTCATTACAGAAACAACATTGTTATTGTTGTAGCATTTTAAAATAAGCATACTTCCCTGATATTTTAGTGTGAGGGCTAGAGATGTGGATAGGTCAGACAGGTAGTAATATTTTATGAAACTAATTAAATGGAGGAAGTTTGCCAAAGACCATTTGAATGATGAGCCCCATAAGGAGAAGAATCTGTGCTGTACTGGATGAAAAAATCCATCTCTGCTCTCCCAGCAAACCCACAGAGTGAGAGTGGGCCACTATGTGACCAGAAGTTCATGGAGTCCAGCTGGCCACTCATCCTGATTTTCCTTTGCCTTTTTTAAAATCACGTGTTTGTAAGACTTTCGAAGACCGAATATACATAAGAACTTGTATACTAGTATTCAACCAAGGCAGATCACAGATGCTGCAAAGGTCAAGATCTGCATTATTTCATAGTAAAAGAAATCCAACTAGCCAGGCATGGTGGCACACACCTTTAATCCCAGCACTCAAGAGGCAGACACTTCAGATCTCTGTGAGATCAAGGTCAGCCTGGTCTACATAGTGAGTTCCAGACCAAGAAGGCCTAGTATCAAAAGAAAAGAAAAGAAAAAGAAAAGAAAAAATCCAGCTAAACAGGTCTACAGGTCTTGAAGACACTTTATTGTATGAGAGAATAAAGAATTCTTGAAGATAGCTTGTGCTGTTGATGAAGTTCCTGGTTCAATCTTACTCCCAAGTTCCACCTTCCATTTCTGTGACTGTCCTGGGTTTCCTTTCATAGCTGCAATGCAACTGCTGAAGTTTCAAGAATCACAGACAATGTCAATGTCTACAATAAAAAGGAAGTATGTGTATCTTTGTTTCTTTCTTAAGTGAGACCTGCTATAAAGTTCCTGAACAGCTAGGTCAGAGGTCAAAGTTGCCTCTCCTGCACAGAATAAAATCATTAACTTACAGAAGCAATGGCAGGGGGAACAGCCAGTGCTTTTGCCGCATCAAAGCAGTGGCACCCAGTGGCACCTGTGGCAGAGCAGCGTTCATTGCCATGTACCCACGGCGGAGAAAATGCCAGCTTCACTCAAACATACCATTGATGAAGCAATAGAAATCACTAGTTTCATTAACTTTCAGCACTTGAACCCGTCTTTTTAACATTCTGTGTATCCACCTGAGCTGGATGTTAAAAACACTTCTGAAGTGTTCTCAGTGTGATGGTTGTCTGGTTGTCACGAGGCAAAATACTTGGATGAGTCAGAAGCTGAAGGACTCACTGTTTTTACACATCATCTTCTCTTGACAGAACAACAGACAAATGATGGTTATTCAGACTTGGGGATTTGTCAGACAACTCAGAAATGAATGGAGCAAGCGAGTCATTGCTGCCAGTGATAAAATCTGAGCTTTCAAATGACAGTTGAAATTTTGGAGAACACTGTATCTGTGTCAGCTTGACTTTTTTTAATGGTTAAAGACTTTTCTGATGAAATGTGGCAATGTTAAACAATTGTTTTTTGGATAGCCTATGTACAGTAAATAAGTCGGTATCGAGAAGATCTGCATAATGCAGCCCCCAGGATTTTCCAAACTACCAAGATATGCTGTTTTGAGGTCTTGCAGGAGCAAATGATCCATCCAAAGAACACAATGAATTGTCAGAATGTAGTGGAAGCAAATGTAGACAGTTCCTTGACTTAGTTTAAGATTCTGCATCACAACTAAGCTAAATGGCCACTTGTCAAGTTTTAAAATATCAAAGAAGGATATCCACAATCAGCTGAATGGAAAATACTTCTCTCCCTCTTTTTAATTACGTACCTGTGTAATCAAAGGCTAGAATTTCTTTATATACTTCAGCCAAAATAAATATCACAACAGATTAAATGGGGAAGCAGCGATGGGGATCCAGCTGTCTTCCATTAAGCTGTACATTAAAGAGATTTACAGAGGTGCAGACCAATGCCATTTGGCTCACCAAATTGTTTTGGAACATGCAGTTATTTTTCATAATATGTTGCTTGTGTTAGTATGTATCAGGTTTATTGTTGGTCTTATAAAATGAATTAGTAAATATTTTTATAGTTTTTCCACAAGGTGTTTCAGTTTTCACATGGTAAATACCAATATAGGTAACACATATAGCAGAATCTTCTTGAGGTCCTCCATTGCCTTGAGGAGTATAAAGGGGTCCTGGAGGCTGCTGACTTAAAGGAGGTACACTCTTGACTTGGGAGGAACCCAGTCTGCCTTGAAGCATATGGCGGCCTGAATTTTTACATGTGAGGAAGGAACAGCAGAAGGTCAGATGGCTACATGTTTGTCATAGAGACTTTTAGGCAAGAAATGGGATGAAACTGTCAAACTCTTCAAAGACAAAGGACAACAGCTCAAGGGAGGAAGCAGCCTGAAGACGACAGGTCCTCTTCCTTCTACTCCTAGCCTTCCCCCTTCCCTCCTTCTCCCTCCCTCTCCCTTCCTCATTCTTTGCCTCCCTTAGAAGAGACTCAATGTGTTAGGCAAGGAGGGCAAGTGCAGCAGTGGACATAAAAATCTATAGCTCTCCCTTGCTATCCACCTGGGACTGTGCCCATGGTCCCCACAGATACCCAAATCTGCAGATGCTTAAGTCCCCATTATAAATGGGGTCACATTTACATGTCACCTATGAACATCTCCTGTATACTTTAAGCTATCTCTAGATGACCTATAATGGTGAAAACTATGAATGCTATGTAAACACTTATGTCATATTGTTTGGGGGAATGATGACTAGGAAAACCACAGGTGCAGTATGATTTTTAAAAATATTTTGTTATTTTTGTTTTATGTGTGTTATTGTATTGCCTGCATGTATGTAAGTGCACCCATGATGTGGCCATAGAGGTCAGCAGAGGGCATCAGAACCTCTGGAACTGGAGTTTTGGAAGGTTGTTAACCACTATGTAGTTGCTGGGAATTGAACCTAGGTCCTCTGCAAGAGCATCCAGTGCTCTTAATCACTGAAGCATCTCCCAGCTCCATGTGCAGTTGTTCGAGTCCACAGATATGTAGGTTCACTGCAGAGAGTAGAGAAAACAAGAGGGAAGGTCGCCAGTCATTCACTCTCAGCCTGTACTTTATTCATTCATTCATTTATTTGAGACAGGGTCTCTCTGTTGTCCAGTTGGCCTGGAACTCACTATGTAGATCAGGCTGGCCTAGATCTCATAGAGATCTGCCTGCCTCTGCCTCCTGAGTGCTGAGATGAAAGATATATGCCACCATAGCTGATTCAATCTGTACTTTTCAAAACGAAATTACTTATTACTTTCTATTTTATGTGCATGAGTGTTTTGCCTGCATTTTCTAAGTGCACCTGTGTCATGCAATGCCTGTGGAGGTCAGAAGAGGGCATCGGATCCCCTGGAATTGGAATTACTCATGAATTTTAGCTGCCATGTGTGTACTGGGAATTGAACTTTGGTCCTCTGCAAGAGCAGCCAGTGCTCTTCACCACCGAGCCATCTCTCCAGCCCTCAGCCTTTACTTTTAATATTGAATCAATTTCTATTTTCCTGGGATATATGCTTATACACTTGCCTAAGAAAATAAGAATTTTGAAATTCAAACACAAATTTTTTTATAAGCTACTTTTCAGTAAGGCCTTTCTCAGCCAAAAGCTTTGAGAAGAAGTTGTACTTCATTGTAATGTTTAATTTTTTTTTTCCTTTTGGAGGGGGTGCTGCTGAAAGGGAGAAAATAAGACTTTTGTGTTCTATATTACTAAGTCAGATACAAACAGTTATTGGCATTAGAATTATTTTTAAAAGACATGAATCTCCTGACTTGACCACAGTACTGCAGTGAATCTTATTATGAAGCTGAAGGAATGAGATCCAGCTTAAGCAGGGTCAAGTATCCATTTTAACAGCAATAAATAAGCAGCACAATGATTAAAAGTACACAGATTCCTGAGGCTCCTTCCTGTACTGTTACCTCTAGATTACTGTTTTTCCCTTGACTTGCCATAACCCCTACAATCAAGGTGGCTTTGTTTCTGGACTGAACCCTATACCAGTGCAATACTTAATGCCTATGCTGTCTGTCTTCTTGATTTTGCAGACCCAACTGTAATGCATGCTGGGATATAGTAGGGACTTATTAACTGTTTGTTCCACAAACCTGTACTTCTCAGGTTTGTTGGGACCTGAAGCTGCTTTGTGCTGCTGGCTGCACACAGACACATTCTGAAGGTAACAGAGCTCAACCTGGCAATCAGGTTTCATGGAGGCTGGAGGCTCATGTTGGAAGTTCTCTCTGAGCTCCTACTCCGAGTTCTTTGGCCATTTGCAAATGTCTTGCTCCTTTTCCCATTCTCTCTTCATGGCTCCATGAAACCCTTTAAGTTTTTCGCTCCTTTCTCTCACTCCAAACTAAGCTTTCTTCCAGCTTCCCTGGGCCTCCAGATGTACCCATCTAGTGTTTCCCTTTGTTGCTGGTTCTAACTCCCTCTCTGTAGCTATTGAATGCATAGTTGTTTCCATCTGGAGTGTTCTATGCTGGTTTTCTATCTGGCAAACACCTATTCATCCTTTAAGAACCAGCTCTGGAGTTTCATGTTCCATGAGATTTTCTCAGACTCCCTAGGAAGAATGACTTCTTTTTTTTTATATTTTATTTATTATTTTTATTTTATGTATGTGAGTGTGTTGCCTGCATGTATGTGAGTGCACCCATGTTGTGCAATGCCACAGAGGTCAGAGAGGGCTTCGGATTCCCCTGGAACTGGAGTTAAGGACGATTCGGAGCCTCCATGTGGGTGCTGGGAATCGAACCCAGGTCTTCTGCAAGAACAGTCAGTGCTCTTAACCGCTGAGCCATCTCTCCAGCCCCGGAAGAATGACTTCTATCCTTCCCCATTTTCATTTCTGCTGCAGCATTTCTCTCACTGGATCAGGTACCGCTGCTTCCACGTTCTTCCTGGCCCATGCAGGAAGCTCCCAGGGGCCACAGCTTTGCCTTCTTCCTTGTCAGCTGGGTAGAGTTGTACTTAGTGTGGGTTTCACAAGTAGTCTGGATTCAGTGCAGAGACAAGAGCAGCTCTTCAGGTCTGATCTCTGGGCTGCTGCTTATAACAAGCCTTTACTATCTACTCAGTCCCCCTCACTATCTTTCTCTGCTCCCATCCACTCTCTATTTCCTTCAGTTGGAAGCTTGAGTTCATCATCTGGTGTTCAGGGGCCCATTTCTTTGTAGGGTCCAGCTGCTGAATAATCAATATCAATTAGAATACACAGAGATTGTCCTTTAGCTTGTTTCTGCATGGCAGTATTCTGTCCATATTAAACAAGATGGAGGATGTTTTCAGACAGTGGATCAGTGATGCTATTAATTAGTATGTATTAAGCTCCTGTAACATACCTAGCACTAGTATTATGGGTGGGGAGAGGAAGAAATCAATTATTAGATTTTTTTAAAATTGCCATTACTTGTCTGTAATAACATCTTCCTGAGCTCAATGAACTTTTAATGTAGCTGGAGTTATTAGTAACTATGTGCTAAAAAAGCAGAAACAGGAAATGATGATTATAACCATTGTAGGACTACAGATTGGGATGTGGCTGATCTCTGCAGGCTGCAGAACAGGGCTTACCTTGGGTCTAGAAAGTGGGTCATGATTGTATTTTAGGGAATAGTACACATGTGCTGGAGGACACAGTAAGCCCTGTGTTTGGGATGGATTGGCAAGAGCAGAATAGAAAACTTGTGCTGGGGCTTGTAGAGAATAGAGCCCTGTAGAAGAATAGAGCCAGATCCTATGAGGATTAAGGGAAAAGGGCCAGGGCCCATGAGGCAGCCAAGAATAAGCTCTAGACTATTTTCTTAACTTTGGTGTAGGTTTAGGACATGCTAGCAATTCTACAAAGTTGTGAAGTGTAGAGACTAAACTAACAATGCTATGGAGTTCTTTTGAGATTTTTTTTCCCCAAGTATATAATTAGCAATGAAGATATGTCAGATTTACCAATTTCTACTAAAGGAATTTATTATTTTTGTAAAAATTGGCCTCATGTGGACATCTTCTGAGGCTAGCTCTGGCTATGCTCTGGGTCCTACTCATGTGTTCTTAGAATTCTCATTTTGGATGAGACACCTTGATAGATTTCCTACATCAAAAGGTCTTTACCCTGTGCTGTTGAACATCAGGACCCTGAGCTGTAGATTGGTAGCAGCTCAGAACTGTGCCGTGGAAGTCTACCATACCCAATGCTTCTGAAGAAGAGAAAGTCTTTCGTCTAAACATTGTTTCTTCTCCAGAGATTTAAAATTTGGCTCATTGATTAAAAGGGGTATTGATTCTAGAAATGGTCTGAAGACATCTAAGACAGTTGGGGCAAACCTTTGTATCCATAAAACCAAGCAAACAAACAACCAAGCAAGCAAGCAAGCAACCAACCAACCACAAACAGTAGTGCTGCATCTCAGCAGTAGATGGTACACTGTTAAAAAATCCTTATATGAACTCAGACAACATTCTAAAAGGGAACATTGACTTCTGGCTGTACTGAGGCACAAGCAATGAAACCACCACAGGGGTCACTGTTTTTGCATGATAATTCATATTGAATTTCAAATCACCAGTCTTGGGGAAGGGAGAGACTCCGTGCCTTTTCTCTTCCCATTTAGAACTCCCTAGAAGTGGGGTCTAGGGAGCTGTGGCCAGGGGCAGTTGAGGTTATGGCTGTCTCTCTGTGTATGTAATATCCCGAGTCCCTCCATTTTGTGTAAGTTTAACTGGTCAATCATCTGGTCATAGGCCCACCCCTAGGAAGGTGGGTTATGCTAAATAGATGGGCAGAATACCTAGTGCGTTAATGAGATAGCGAGTTTTTCCTGCCTGGAATCCTGCTTACTAGTGCAGAACTTCTGGACCAGCTACAGCCATGCAGCTGAATTCTTCAGAGAAGCATAATTTCTCCTTTTCTTTTCCATGACTCTCTTTTCTAAACATGCTTTCTTTAAGGCTTTGGGCTGCCCCTAGCATCTTGTATTTCTTTACTTTCTCTAAAGCTTCCTTCTCCCAGCCATATGGCTTCCAGCCAGCCATGTGTCTGACCCCCGGGCCTTGTACCCTCTGTTTTCCTCCTCAAGGCAACTGCCAAGATTACTAGCTCACCTGCCCTGAGGATTTTTCTTTAAAATTCAAATAAAATTATAAAAGCTTAATTCGGCTGATTCGGAGCTTTTTGAGTCTGGGTAGTCTTTCCAGGTGGTCCCGAACTCCAGAAGCATATAGATAGGCTTAGAGTCTCCTTACATTCTCAGAAGTTCCCCATTTGGACTATCCAAGGGAATACATGCAATGTGTGATTATCCAAATGGCCCTACTCAGAAGGTTGGAAGGAAAGGAAGCCAGTAGGCAGCAAGCACAGTGCCTGACATCCAAGGAGGTCTGTGGGAATGGGTGTGAAGGGCGTACACCTGCTGATCCCAAGCCCCAAAGAGCTCCTGTAACAATGCCAGCCAGAAAATGTTTCATGAAGCTCTTTGCAATAGAGAACAACATGAGGGCACATCACTGCTTTAGCAAAAGTTTCCAGCAAGAAAAAGACAGAAAAAAATACCTGGGGAACGACCCCCCAGGAGTTCAGCTTGAAGAGGGCTTCCTGGTTTGTGAGGAGCAGACTTCGCCTCCTTGAGATGTCTACAGAAAGCTTCACGTGGGGCCAGGTCTTCAGCACTCCTGGTTGGCAGGACAGGCAGCTGCCTTCACATCTTGGGCTAAGGCTGCTACGAGCTGTGGCATGTATGCTGGGGCAGGGGTTGCTGAGCCTTCTGCATTGACGCTCCTCTTCTGGGGGGCTTAGCTCCTGGCATAACATCTTATCTACTCTGCTAGTCATTTCTCCTACTATCAGTAGTGCTTTCATATACATAAACCCACAGATAATTTCCTCCACCAACTACTCCATTCCCCAGAGAAGCTAATCCCCAAAGGTGGGGGTGGGGAGAGGGCCAATGAGCTCTTCTGAAGGGGGATCAGAAAGAAAACCTCTCCTAGGAAGGTCAAGGTGACTCAGGGCTTTGCGACATGATAAAGTCATGGGATATTTGAATTGGAGAGAATCTTCAGCTTGCAAACTAGACTAAGGAAGTCAGAGGAAAGGAGAGAAGCACAGGATCGTTTTTTTTTTTTTTACCCTGTGTGCCTCATAAAATGAATGATCAAAAGTAAATTACAGACTTGCAAATGGGTGGTTAACGACTGAGACAATATGAGTGCAGAGAGAAGCTCATCAAAACACACTGGGCAAGAGCAGGAGGGAAGGGCTGAATACAAATGATGCTCTATAAAGCTACAGCATCAAAGCAAACGGCCCCCAGTGGAGGGTCTGGGTCATTCCCCACACCTGTCTGGTGGGGAGAATGTGCTGTAGAGCCTTCTTTCAAAGGAGGAGGAATTGAAGCGCCTGTGCATAGAGGGGAACAGGGACCCCAGGAAAAGAGGGAGGACAGTGCAAAAGGAACCCAGCTCTGGCGGCGGATGAGAGCCATCCTCTCCACCCAAGACAGTGGGGTGGGACAGCAACAGACTTGCAGCTGGCCACTGTGAAACTATTCTTAGCTGAGGCTGGGAGAGGGTGGGAGAGGTTGAGAAGGATGTCCATGTTTATTCTTGCAACAGCTTTCAACCTCTGGACCCACAGGTGCACTTCACCACAGAAGAGATGAACTAAGGTAAAGTTGTGTGCTGTGGCACAAACTGGTCATCTCAGCACTCTGGAGGCTGAAGCAGAGGATCCCAAATTCAAGGAAGGCCTAGGTTTACATAGTGAGACCCTGTTTGGGCATCAGGGAACTCCACATTTTGTGAAGCTCCCTCAGCTGCTTCTTCTTTCAGATGGGGCCCATTCCCTGGGAACTGAAACAAAAGCCAAACAGAGAAACATGAACAAAAGGCAGAAAACTGGAAGTGCTTCAGAGTAAGGAGGATGCTGAGATAGAACCATGTGCCTGAGGTGGCTCAGTGACCAAGGGTGTGTGGGGTGGGGCTGGGGTGGGGGGCAGGACTCATACAGGAGTGTCTCCACTGATTCGGGGAAGAATGAGGGATCTGATCTGCTCCAAGGAAGGCAGAGAGGCATCACAGTCCTCTACATTCATCTGTCCACAGTTAGTTTGCACTGCTAGAATGTGCCAGTCATTATGCTAGGTATGGAGTGTCCGTGGTTATAACTGGCTCCTGCATTTAAGAAGCTCACAGTACAACAGTATATTTGGATATACAAATAAATATCTGCAAACATAATTGCATTATAACAGATGCATAAGCTGCTTATCTCATTGCTGTGATTTCTAACACAAGCAACTTAAGGGAGGAAGGATTGTTCTTGCTCACAGTTTGAGGGTATAGCCCATCAGCATGGGGAAAGTAGGGTGACAGGAGCGTGAGGCAGCAAAGAGACCATCTTGGCTGATTTTGCTAATTTCCCAGAGATTCAAAGCTATTGGAAAGTGTGCTGTCCTTGCTGCTTAAAGCACTTTCTGGACAGATGCCAAAGCTAGTGCTTTGAATTGCATGGAACTTGTCTCTCCACTTCTATATTCTTTGCTCTGGGCATTTGCCACTGAGGTCTAAACCATCAAGCTCAGCTAGCTTCTCCTTTTTATCCTTTCAGAAACCTAGCCTACAGAAGGTGCTGCCTTATTTAAAGGGTAGGTCTTCCCACCTCAATTAACCCACTGAGAAACTCCTTCAGAGGCTTTGTCTCCTGAGTGATTCTAGATTTTGTCAAGCTGACAGTCACATTAGCCATCACAACAGGAGAACTGCAAATGCAAACCCTTCTCTAGGGGAAAAGAAAAGAGCAAGCATCACCTGATGCTGGGGGAGGTGTTTCAGAGAGATGATGTAAGACCTGGGTCTTAGGGTACCAAGCTGAGGACATAGATTGTACAAAGGCATGGGAGGGGTAGATAAGTGTGAAGATGAGCCAAGAAAACTGGGCAGAAGATAGATTAGGGAGGTTCTTTATGCCGTTGAAGAATTTGGACGTTCTCCTATAGGGCAACCACCTGGGTTCCCTAGTAGGAAAGGGCATGATAGATTTGTGTTTGGAAAGCCCTCTTTGGCAGCTATGTAGAGGTGGCCCATACAGAGAGATGCCTGGGGACATCTGTACTATGGTCACTGGGTACATCTGCTGTGCCATGTGACTACCTATGCTTGGGTAGTAACAAGGCCCAGCAGGGAGGAACATGGGAGGAGCAAAATTGGCAGGGGTTAGCAAAGGCTAGCAGCTTCTCTGTCCTACATGAGGTGAGAGCCACCTGCTCCTTGCAAGGTCAAGCCAAGTCACAAGTAGGCTGCTTGCTACCTTCCCGTTAGGCTTCAGTGGCTAATGTCTGAAGCAAAGGATGCAAAAGTGCCGAGCCCTAGAGGGCTCTGGGCAACTCAGAGCACAAGCATTGGCATCTGCCCAGAAAGTGCTTTAAGCAGCAAAGCTTTCCAATAGGTTTGGATTTCTGATAAATTAGCAAAGACAACCAAGATGGTCTCTTTGCTCCCCTTATCACTTAAGCTCGGCATTTGCCCTGATTTAATTTTCATGTGTTGACATTTGCAAAGGATGTTGGGAGTGGAATCTTCTCACTCTCCTTCACCCTGTTATTTAATTGAATCCCATTGATCCTGTAGGTCAGGGCTTAGTGTCACTCCCTCAGAAGACCCCTTCTCAGCTCTGCAAACTGGCTCCTGCTCTCTTGTTTTCTGTCTCCAGGACAGAAAGAGGGACTTCTACTTTAGAAAAATGGCTGAATGGTCTGTAAGTTAAAAAAAAGTGCTCGACTCTTTGAATTGCAGGTATTTGCTACTACTCAGAGAGACTTTGTCTCCAGGTAGAAAGGTCTCATGATGGAAAGACTTTGTTGTTGGTGGTTTTTACTTTTATTTTAAAATAATTTTGTGTGTGTGCATGTCTGTGTATGGACACATACATGTGGGTGCCCACAGAAATCAGAAGAGGGTGTCAGATCCCCTGGAGCTGGAGTTACAGGCAGTTGTGAGTTGCCTGACAATGGGTGATGGGAGCCCAGTTCTGCAGGAGCAGCAAATGCTCCTAACACTAAGCCGGTTCCCCAGATCCTTGTTGTGTTTTAAATTAAATATTTAAATTTCCATTTGTTACTTTTAAAAGTATACACAGCATTAGGCTTCATTACGGCATTTTTTCAAAGAAAGTCAGTTTTTGTAATTCTCCTTCTCCTCCCCCAGCTACCCCTTGCATCTTCCACACCCCCAGGCCCCACTCCTATCTCCTTTGCACTTTCATGTCACGCCTATCCTCTTGCCCTTTATAGCTGCTCCTCTTTCCCCTTGGTGTAGTCTCTTTTCTAGCTTCCTAAACTACACCCACAGTTGCCTCCACATATGCTCGTGTTTGGTGGATTTTCTTCTTTATCTATAGAATCCTAACCGTAACCGATGCTATCATTATGTAAAGCTTCCAAGAGACACTTTTTGTTACTCTTTCACTTTCAAGACATTGGCTGGACCTTGTGCTTCACACCAGTGTATGAGAGTCCCTGTTGCTAGCCAGCTCTATTCACCCCTTCTTCCTTATCAGCATTTTAGGGGTGACAATACTTCCATCTCTAACAAACAGATCTGGTCTCCTTTGCACCCACAGGAAGACAGACATGTGATATCATTATGGACAAAAAGACTATCCATGACGATCATTGGGTAAGCCTTTAAAACTGGTTAAAGAAAATGATGTAAGAGGGCCAGAGCCAGCTGACACATGCACCTTTTGTATTTCCTTGATCCTGGAATTAGCATGGGGTTACTGGAACCAGAGCAGCAGTGTTAGAATCGTGAAGCAAAGACCAAGCAAACAAAGCTTTGTTTTGACATCCTTGAGCCTGTCAACCTCAACCAGCAACTGTTTCCATCTGGATTTCTCATTAAGTGAGCAAAATGAACACTAATTGTGCTTCAGTCATCATATTGTGGGGCCCTCTAATTTTGCTTAAAGTCATCAAATTGTGGAGTCCTCGGTTATGTGGAATAAAATTCAGTCTTGAACAAACGTGATGAACACCCATCCCATCTTGAAGATACCTTAGGAAGTGAATCAGTGCTGCTGAGTGTAAAGGGCATGACCCAACTTTAGGCATCTGAAGACATCTGTACCCTCAAGATACACATATGCACGTGCCTTTCTTGGCTCTGTCATTCTTTTTCAGACCAAGTTCTACCCTCCCTCTCTCACACCTTCTCTTTCTTCCCCAAAGCTTTGGTCACACTGAAAACGAGGAGCTTATCTTTACTGGGGGTGGCCTTTTCTACATTCTCCCTGCTTGGATGCCCCTCTTATATAGAACCTTCTTCCAACATTTAGCAGAGCTGCTCATGGCTCACTGTGGAAAGCAAGCCATTTCCCACCCCTCATTACTTTTTATTCTAGCAACCCTTTCTCTTCCTCATGGCTCTATCACAGGGTATGACTGACTTTTACATTTTTTGTTTTTCATGTTTTGTCAGTGACTCCCTATGTTCTGCTTCTCCATATGAAGACTGTAGACTCAGGAGCTCTAGAACCACTTCAGTGTCTGTTCTCATTGCATAGCTTACAGGTGACATAAGGGGTTCCGGGTAAGAACTGTAGACCCTCATCACTTGTAGATTTGTATTTGCAGATCCACCTCATCATTAACATTTACTTGTATCCCCCAAATTTGTTCCCGCTGTGTTTTAGTAGTGATTTGCAGACATGGGCAGAGTTAAAAAACTTTTCAGTCACTCAACAACTCCATGTCCAGCTGAGGGGGAGCAAGGTGGCACTCTGCCTTCCTGTTTCAGCTCTCCTACTTAAACATGAGCCTGTTTAGTTTCATGTTTTGTGTATTTGAGTGCTTTTCTTGGTGATTTTTCTGTTTACACAAGCACATTGTTAAATGCCTTTCTACACACAAGACGGTGAGAATATGCCTTCTGGATCTGTGTTAGAGAAGCTTCATTTAGGTAAATGCTATAGTGTTGCTGGGCATTAGTTAAATGTTAAGGAATCAACAGAGTATGTTAAATAAAGTTTGTTTAAACACAAGTACACATCAAACAAAATGATAAAAGGTTTGCAGGAACCCAGTCTTCTACTTCCCCCTTGAAGAAAGATCTCAGTATTTGCTATTTAGTGTTAGTGGTAACTTTATTGAACACTGCTTTTGGAAACAAGGAGAGGTGGCTGTATTTTTGGATGAATGGTACAGTCATGTAGGTTACCCCAGGGCCACAGAGGGGGGAGTGGGGATCCTCCTCATCCCAGCTAACGTGTAAACAGCCCAAGATAACACCCTCTCAAGTTGGCAGTTATTGGGTTGTTTACTGAGGGTGGAAGTTTCTTTAATCCTCTTGGCACTATCCTGCAGGCCTGCAGCATGATGCCCCAGCATCCACAAGGTGCCCTGAGGTGGTGATGCTTTTGGAAAGGGAATTAAGAGCCAGCACCTCTCTGTGCCTGTCTGTGTCAGACGATTACGGAGAAGAAGAATGACAAGAGAAAATGAAAAGGAAATGGGCTGACAGCCTGCAGAGTGGTTTTTCAACTTCAACACAAAACATTCAGTAGTAATTATAGAATAACCTTCATTTAAATGCAAATAAGCCTGTAATTAAGATAAGGGACCTACCATTTGCCAGCATTTTTTGTTGTTTCTTTTTATTTTTTAAATTTTGGGGGTGACAATTATGGTTTCTCAGACATTCCTCTGTTTTATTGATGAGTAGTCATTATGTTTATGGATTGTGTTGTGACTGCAATATTTGGATAACTGCAGAATAGAAATTAGTGCCACTTACTTTCAGCTGCCCCCAGCAAAAGAAAGAAAAGATGTGTGCTGTGCATAATGTTGACATAAGCAAAACTTCCTGAGTGGCACAGCCCTGGACAACGTCAGATGATGCGCTGTCCCAGATCACCAGGAGCCTGAGACAAATGCATGGAGTCCAGAACCCTAGGAAGAAACGGCTTCTTGATGGCTTTCAGCAGAGCTCCTGAGCCCTCACAAAGCATCTGCCATATCACCAGCTGCTTCTCCTTGGTCAAAAATGGGTGCAATCAGGGACGTGAGATAGCGTCTCAGCAGGAACTTCAGAGAGGGATCTGCTCACTGAGCTGCATGCCAATGTGTCTTTGTGGTACGGGACAAATATCTTGACCTCTTCTACGAGATTAATACTGATCATCTCCATTAGTATCTGCTGTTGGCTGTGGTGACTTACACTTGGATCATGGAAAGGCAGACCCTAAAGGCAGACTAAATAGAAGGATGTTCATTCATTTATTTTATTCATTTCATATATCTATATATATGTACACAAATATTTATCTCTCAATAGATAGGTAGGTAGGTAGGTAGAAAGATACATAGATGATAGCTAGGTAGATAGAAAGATTTAGAGTACTGATACCAGATTCATCTGATCTTCCTAGATTCTTGATATTTTAACAGTGAACGAACAGGTATAAATTCAAAGAACACCATCCAAAGCAACTATGTACCACTTAAAATTTTATTTATTTTTATTTTACGTATATGAGTGTTTTATCTGCATTTATATAAGTTCATCATATACATACAATGCCCATAGAGGCCAGAAGAAGGCATTGGATCCACTGGACTTGAAGTTATGGATCATTGTTAGCTGTCATGTGGGTGCTGGGCACTGAATCCAGGGCCTCTGCAAGAGCAGCCAGTGCTTTTAACTGCTGAGCTATCTCTCCAGCCCCACCGTGAATCACTTTTGTACACACACCTAGAAATCTGACCCTGAAGTGTTTGGTGTCTGAGACAGTACCACCAACCTTTGCTGCCACTTTTCCTTAACCTTTTGACACACAGTACGGGTTGAAAACCTTTTCAGGCAAAGCCCATTGCAAACAGAGGGCTTTAAATCAGCTGAAAGGTCCAGCAAGTTCAATTTACTTTTTCAATTAGCAAGGGAGTTGCCTTAATAGTTCATTAGCTATCACTAATTAAAAAAAAAAAAAAAGCTTTCCTAAAATATACAGAACTTGGATGAGAACCTCCCAAGATATAGTTCTTTTTCAGTTGTTTGGTGGTAGCCTTCCTGTCTGTCAGGAAGTAACCAGGAAGCTGCCTCATTGGTTGCTTTTGTTTGGTAGCCTTCCTGTCTGTCAGGAAGTTAACCAGGAAGCTGCCTCACGGGTTGCTTTTGTTTGGTAGCCTTCCTGTCTGTCAGGAAGTAACCAGGAAGCTGCCTCACGGGTTGCTTTTGTTTGGTAGCCTTCCTGTCTGTCAGGAAGTAACCAGGAAGCTGCCTCATTGGTTGCTTTTGTTTCACTTCTTTAATTACAGTGTAAGGATGCAGTATATGTTTCCACTTCTTTGTTGAGAGTTTGGAGCAATTACATGCATAAGATGAGCAAAGACATTTTCACAGGTCGAGAACATGCAGGGGGTTGTCATTCCTCATCTCATTCTCCGCTTTTCTTTGCTGCCTCCCTTCCTGGCACCAAGAGGGTTTCAGAAAAAACAAAACAAAACAAAAAGAAAACACCCTGTCCTTTAATGAACACACCTTGCCTGAAAGGTGAGTCCACAGCTTTCCTTGGACTCTCTTTATCTCTATTAAGTGTTATCTGTTTGTCTGGCTATAGATGTTTCCTAGGGAACCTCAGATGCCCTTGATAGGATTTACACACTGCTACCTAAGACTGAAATGTATTTGATGGATTAACTGGGAACTTACAAAACTTCAATGTCTATTTTTTTTAAGTGTCTAACTTTGTATCCTCTGGGGTGATTGTTAACTTCAAAAGCCATTTCAAGGTTCAATAAAACTAATGGAGGTGAGATGGGCCTAGCAGGGCATTCTGACTCCTGTTCTTACCACTCTTCGTCACCCACATGATGAGCAGACTAGCAATTCTGCAGTCTTTGCAGAAAACATAAACACATCCCTCATTTCAACTCACATGTCACCTCTTCCATGGAGCCTTCTCTAATTTCCTTTGCGAATACTGGGATTAAAATTTCTCTTTCCGGTTTCTCTATAATAGAAATCCACCTTCTCTAAACACTATTTGAATGTTCCATATTTTGTGAGGTAGAAAATGGATCTTAAAATTGTTGAAACATACAATTTGGGGAATCGTTAGCTGCTCCAGTCTTCCAGGGCAGAGACCCCCATTTGTCCTGTGAAGCATCCTTTATATCAGAAGGAGTCATTTTTTAAAACATGCAGCTTTGAAATAGACATTACCCATCTTTTTTAAGAAGTCTTAAAATGAGAGGACATACCTTAATTTAGAAATCTCAGACTTAGCTGTTAGATATTGCAATTAATAAGGCTGTATTCCTGTGTGTGTTTGGAAAAAACGTCATAGAGTGATCTGGCTTTGATTTCTTGGTTGGAGCCTGAGAGGTGGAATGGGTGACCTGAACTTGAGTGGAGGTGGACAAGCCCAAGGGACTCTTATCCTAAGTGGTCAGTGAGTTCTAGTCACATGGCAAATAGTGTATGAAAAGCAATGGCATTCAGGGCCCCTGTGACAAGTGGATTCTGGGAGAGTCTAATTTAAATTTCTCCTGTTGGTTCTAACAAATTCTTCCCCCAAAACTTCAAGTCTAACTCTGGGTTAGCTGTGCTTCAAGAGTCATAAACACAGGTATTTATGTCTACCCTTTGGGGTACAGTACATGGAGGAAAGCTGCAGCAGCATCCAGAAGTAGTTGAGAAATCTGAGATGCAGGGCAGAGAAACTTAAAGCAAAGACTTAGAGAGAAAACTGATGAAGATGGATTTGCACAGGTTTCAGCACTCTGACCTACAGTTATGCAAGAGGGAGCACCATCCACTAACTGGGTTCTATAACCCCTCCTTCTCTCCCTCATTCTTTCTCTCCCTCTGGTTTTTAAATAACTATTTTGTAAAATTGACACAGGCTCTACTATGCAGCCCTGACTGGCCTGGAATGTGCTATGGAGACCAGGCTGTCCTCAAACTCACAGAGATCCTCCTGCCTCTGTCTTCCAAGTGCTATGATTAAATGTGTGCACCATCACATCCCACCCTTTTTGGTTATTTGAGATTGTCTTACTGTCTAACCTAGGCTTAAATTCTATCCTTAGTTTACTTATGGGTTTGTGAATCCCAGGTTAAGAGACTTTTAACAAGGGAGAAACTTAATAACCTCATTCTTCAAGTCCCAGCAGGCTAATTTTAGGAACTGAGGAGACTGTACATCTCCAGAGCCATTGCTGACCCATCCTAGCACATACCCTTGGGATAAAAGGTAACCAAAGAGGAGGAGACTACTCTGGCCAGGTACCCTTCTGTAGTGCACGCTCTGCTCCCAGCCCGTGCCTTGGCATCCTTTGCTTTCTTCACTGATTCATCATGGCTTTAGTGGCTCCTACAGTTTTCCCCATTCTGAATTTCACATCTCCTGTAAGGGAAAAAAAACTCATTGAGTTTCCCCTCACTTTCCGCTGAAGGGAAGGCAAAACCAACATACACAATAAATGACGGATATCTTCTCAGACCAGACAAATTCATCTCTTCCCAGGAAATTTTATTCTCACTTTTGACAGCAGTCATAAGACTTGGTCAGCACTCCTCCAAAGTTGGTTCATTACAGATAGGGGAGGGAACGTTCGTGACAGGCACCATCCAAACTCATTGTCTGCTACTGTGAAAACCACGGGGTGAGGAATGCAGCCAGAAAAGCACATAATTGTTAGCGTGCTCTGTTTATTGACCTTCTTGACTAACACAGCAGGAAAAGGCACCCCTTCTGTGACTTTGTTGTCATCTTTGTCAAGTTAACTGCAATTGGATAGGTCAGAGACTATGAACATCATCAGGAACTATTTATCTGAGTGCCTACTATGTGTAGGGCACAATACTGGGTACTGTGCTGAAGGCAAAGAAGAATTTAATGATAAATTCAGTGTAGATCCCTCAGAGATTGGAGGAGTATAAATATCATGATGATTAGTATTAACTGTCAAGCTAGCCAACTATGATATCCAGCTATATGGGCTAAACATCATTCTAGATCTTTCCATGAGGGTGTTTTTGGATGAGATTTATGTTGGAAGACTGAGTAATATGGACTGCTCTCCATGATGTAAGTGGGTCTTATCCAATTGTGTGAAGGTCTGTGTGGATCCAAAAGTTGACTTCTGAGCTTGGGAGAAGGCTTAATGGATAAGGCACTTCTTTATGTGTGAGGAAATGAGTTTGGATCCCTGGGACCTAAGTAAAAATGGATGTGGTTGTGTGTGTCTATAATCCCAGCACTTCTATGGCAAAATGGGAGGTGGAAACTTGTTGGCTAGCTGGCCTGGTGTACACAGGGGTAAACAATAAGAGACTCTGTCTCAAAGAAGATGTAAAGTAAGGACCAATATTTGAGGGTGTCCTATGACCTCCACACATGCACCGTGACACACATGTATATACACGTACAGGAGGGGAGAGAAAGAACGAGAGTGAGAGTGAGAGCAAGAGCAAGAGCGAGCAAGTGAGTGAGCGAGCGAGTGAGAGAGAGAATGAGAGAAAGGAAGAAAAAAGCTGATTTCCCTTAAGCAAGAGGGAATTTTGCTGGCTGGTAGCCTTTGGACTTGCATGAAATATGGGTGCTGGTCTCCAAGCTCCTGGCCTATTCTGTGAATTTTGGGGCTTCCAACCTCCACAGTATGTGAATCAATTCCTTAAAATAAGTTTTTCTATATAAAGGCACAGCCTAGTGGCTCGGTTTCTCTCAGGAACCCCTACTAATACAGACATCTATAATCTTTCTCTTCCATCTGCTTTTTGTTGCTCTTGGGGCACTTTCCCTTTTGGGAAGTTGTCTGTGACCAGGCTCTCCCAAGGCACATTGTTCTCTATTTCCTTAGGGACTTGGTGGAGAAATTCACTACATGTGTAACAACAGCCTTTAGTTTCTGCAGAGAGAATTCAAACTTACAGGAATAGTTTTTGACTTAAGCATAGCAAAAATGATCATAGAATACAGTATTCCTTCATTATCCATCGTTTCCTATTCTGGACTTTCGGTTGTTAGAGGTCAATGATGGTCCAAAAATATGAAATAGAAAATTCTGGAACCAAATGACTCATAAGTTTTAAGTTGTGTATTGTTGTGAGTAGCATCATAAAGTCTTGCAGCATCCTGCTGTGTTCTGTTTAGAATGTGAATCACCCCCTTGTCTGGGTATCCAAACTGTATCTGCTGCCTCCTTCCTTTTCACTCAGTAGCCAACTTTCTTATTAGATCAGTGGTCATGGTACCACAGTGGTTGTGTTTAAATAGTCCTTAGTTTATATAATGATGCACCAAAGGGCAAGAGTAGTGATGGACAAGTGAGTTCAGATATACCAAAGAGGAACTCTAAAGTGCTCCCCCCTTTTTTTCCCAGTAGTAGTTAAGATTGTATCCTAGGCAGCCCTTCTGCTACTGAGTTACATTCCCAACCCTTTTTGATTTTTCATTTTTGAGACAGAGTCTCAGTGAATTGCCCAGGCTGGCCTTGAACTTGCCAGATAGCCCAGACTGGCCTCAAACACATGATATTTGGGCATCTGTCTACTAAGTATCTGGGAATACTTTCATAGTAAAAAAGTGCTTTCTCTAAGTGAAAAGATGAAAGTTCTTTTTTAAAAATTTATTTTTATTTTATCCCTCATCAAAGAAGATTCTTTTTGCAACAGATGGAGACTATTAAAGAATTCAAGAACTAGTCAAATGCAGAGAATAAGTGTCTGTGAGATGCTTAACCCTAAGTGACACGTCTTCAATGCAACGTCTACACATAGGATGAATGCATCTCTCAACTATCACCAGAGAAGTTTCCTTATGCAGCATATGGTGACTAACATAGAAACCAACAATTGACCAACATGCAGAGAACAAGAGGTTGCAGAGTGCTTATCCCTGAATAGGGCACTTAACTTCTGCCTTCCAAGGCTCAGGGATCACTGTGGAAGAGAAGATGGAAAGATTGTAAGAGCCAGTGTATGTGTACAACCACAAGGAAACAGAGTCCTCCAGACAGCTGGTCGCAGTATGCACAAGTCCTATGCAAGCTCAAACCAGACAAAATCCAGCAAGATGTGGGGAAGTGGGGAAGAAATCCTAACCCAACCCGAGGAACTTTAGGCAATTGATGGAGTTGGGAGTAGGGGAAGACAGTGTCTTATAGGGACTGGACTCTTGGTGGGCCCAGTGGATGGACCTACACTAGAGGATATTTTGGGACACAAATCAGACTCTATAGGTGGTATTTTATATATAATATAAAATATTATATATATGAGTATGTTATACATTTTATATATAATATAAAATATTATATATATGTACATTAAATTAGGCATGGCGCAGTGGAGGGAGGTACGGATAGGGGAGGGGATCTAAATACCATTAAACTATATTGTGTGAAAATTGCAAAAACTCAATAAAAATTATTTTAATGCTATTTGTATGAGTGTTTTGCTTGCACTGAGTATGTTCAATGCCCATGGAAGCCAGAAGAGGGTGTTGGATCCAGAACTGAAGTTACAGGAGGGTGTGTTGTTAGCTGCCATGTGGGTGCTTGGAGCTGAATCAGGTCCTCTGAAAGTACAGTCTGTTCTCTGAACTGCTGAGTGATCTCTCCAGCCCCAAGATGAAGATTCTTAATAAGGGAAGAAAAACCATTGTGTTCTGAGGCTAAGATCCATGGTAAAAAGAAATAGGAAAAATTATGCCAGTTATAGGATTTGGTACTGTCTATAGAGTCAGATACCTCCTTAGGGTACTGGAACAGATCTCCATTATCGTTAGTTTTCCTTTCTTCTCCTTATATTTGCTAAAAAGTGTAATTAGCTCATAGGAAAGAGCGATTGGTATAATCCTTGTGTATAGGAAGGGACTAAATGTCTCATATCTTGTTCAGCGTTTGCAGGAAGTAAGGAATGACTAGTAAGCAGGTCTGGGCCCTAGTACTTTCCTGCTATTCTACTCTATAGGCTTTCCCATGGGAACTCATCCTATTCCGTGACTTCAGTGGCCAAAGGCTGATGGCTCTTATGTCTGGCATCTCTCAGTCCCAGGATCACACTCCCAATATCTCTCTGTCTCCTCTTAAGTGTCTTGCAGGCTTTAAAATCTTACCACTTTTATATCTAAGTGTATCATCCTTGCTGAAAATTCAAATATTGACCCTTTCTTGTGTTACATTTTGCAATGAAGGTACCAGTTTCCCCAGAGTTGTCCACGCCAGAAATCTGGGCTCATTAGTAGAGCTCAAATTTCCTTTTCCTATTTCCTTCTTTCCCATTGTGTTAGTATACCTCATTATCTGCTCAGGACTGGATTATTATGCTATCCCCTTCTCTTTTTCCCTTTACCCTTCCATTGCTAATCCAATGACCTTTCCAGTGTGCAAATTGTTGACTACCCACTTAAATCCTTTAATGGCTTTCCATCAATTTTGGGATAATATTCAAACTTCTCAGCATGGTCTATTAGCTATCTACTGCCACATAACAAATAACTCCAACCCTTAGGAGCTTAAACACAACATGGTTTCCAAGCATCAGGAATGTCGGTGTGGTCTGAATGGGTGGTTCTGACTATTTCTCATGAAAGTGTAGTCAAGCTGTTGGCATGGGTGGCAGTCTCTGAGGGTGGGGGAATTTGCTTCTGAGCTCACTCATATGAACCCTGGCAGGAATCTTCCATTTCTTACTATAGAAATGCTTCCATTTGTGAAGGTTAGTCTTGATTGTCAGCTTGATTAAATTAAGAAATACCTAGGAGAATAGTGAAGCACTCTTCTGAGTGCATCTGTGAGGGTCATTCCAGAGCCAATTAGATAGATCATATGGGCTCTGATTTAATGAATGTTTTAATCCATTGATGGATTCAAAGTTTGAATAGATTATTGGGAGGTGGTAGTACTGGGGAAGACAGTGCTTAGAAGAACAAATCCACTGGGGTGAGGTATATTCTTGGAAGATACATCTTGCCAAGGACGCTTCCTGTTTGGGCTCTCTTCTGCTTTCTGACTGTCATAAAGTAAGCTGCTCTGCTTCTAATCTACCATGAGGTGAATAGCCTTCTTGCAAACCCTGAACAAGGTATGAGACACTTACTCCCTTCCTATAAGCAGGACTGTACCAATCTGTCACATCCTCTCACTGTTTTGATGTTCTGCTTGACGTGTACCCAGAATCAGTGCAACCTGGGGCAAGTGACTAAACTCTCTGAACCTGTCACTCAAGATAAATATTTCCTCTTTTTAAGTTGTTTCTGTCAGGTATTTGGCCATGTGACAAAAAGTAATTAATATACCATTAAAACATGCTTCCTTCAAAGTCAGTGATGAGAAAGGAGAGGGGGAGAGAGAGAGAGAGAGAGAGAGAGAGAGAGAGAGAGAGAGAGAGACAGAGCTCTTTTATTCTAATCTTGGATGTGACACACCATCCCTTCTGCCATATATAATTGGTCGTACTGACTAATTTTGGCAGAATGCAGGAGAAGACCACACAAATGTCCAAATACCACAACATGGGATCCACAGTGTGTCTATTGTGGAGACTGATTCCATGTGTGACATTTAGCACTTCTGAGACCTTGGTTTTACCTATGTCTTTAGCTTTGTTCTCTTGCGCTGCATGAGTCCCCAATCACTACTATTAACTGCTTTCTTAAACTTAGATTAGTCAAATGAAACCTCCAATGCATCGAGTCTTTCAAAGACTTGTCATTACATGCTATTTCCTTCTCCTGAGAAACTCTACCCTCTTTATTTTTGCCTAGATAATTCCTTCTTGTGACAGCTCCCCTGAGATCACCTTCCTCGGATGTTAGGTCTTGCTCTGTGCTTTCATAGTACTCAAAATTTCCTTCTACTCTTCTACTTGAAATGTTATTATAATTATTTGTTTATGAGTCTCCTACTGTCTGTTGCATCTTCCTGAGTTCAGAAACTATAGATAACTCATCACCTAGCTCATCCTCAATGTCAAAGTGCTGGAACACAATAGGAGTTTAATAAATATGTGAAGAATGATTAACAAATGAGTGCACAGTTTACTGCTGAATATAAATTTTAAGGAGGAAAGAGCATAAGCTCCTATGTTGAATTTTATTACATCTCATTTTTTTTTTTTTTATGAGTCAGGGTATGGGGAAGAATATGCCAAATCCTCTATCTGCTCCAAGTGGCACTGAGTTGAGTCACTCAGTGGAATTCAGCTAGTGGGTATGCTTGTCTGGAAAGTTAAAGATGGCTTCACTTGTGACTGGCACCTTGTTAGCCATAACTAAAAGATCAGGCTCAGCTGGGAATGTCTACATGGGTAATCACCCAAACAGCAGCTCAAGGGAAACATTTTTTATAAGACAATTACAGGCTTCTAGAGAGTGTTTCAAGAAAGCAAATCAGAATTTCAAAGCTTCTTCTGGCTTAATCTTGGAAGGACCACTTACCTGGCATTTATTGGTTCAACCAAGTCAGAGAGGCAGTCCCTATCCAAAGAGAGACTATAAGGCTATGAGTAGCAGGTAGTATGATTCATTGGGGGCCAACTTTAGACATAAGCTCCTACAATGAGAATCAAGTATAATAAAATTAACTATTGTCATGCTTTACCTCTGCTGTTCCTCTAATATGTGATTTTAGAACAATTTCAGCTTACTTTTATGAACAAGAAGGAAAAATGTAGGTCTACTATTGTATGTGGCTGAGTAGCTAAATGAAATCACAACCATGAAGGGTTCATCCTAAGACAATGTCCAAGTTAAAGGTGGTCTGAAAGGGCAGGACACAGGGCTCTGTTCTTTGTGTCGCAGCATGTCTATGGATCATTTGATCAAGATTTTCCATCTCAGTGGAATCTTTTTCCTAGGGTTTCTTTTTGGAAGAGTATAGGGTTATTTTTGATTGTCACAATGATAATCATATGTTGTCACTAATATTTAATAGTATATTGCAATATGTGGATGAGTCCCATACAACAAAGAATTTTCCTGTCCAAAATTTCATTAGCAGTCCTGTTGAGAACCACTGAATGCATAAAGATACGCCTTTCATATTTGCAAATGTCACAACCTAATATGATTATGATAGGCGAGAACTGGCTCAATTGCAGATTATATGGAAAAAATAGAAATTTTCTTTTGATGAAAGCTCAACAAGAGCCAACACCATGATGTGCCTGCCAAAAATTACTGTTATCTTAAGTTAAATTAATGAAAATTTCAGTCCAGAGCACGGAAAGCCATGTTAATAGAAATTTTAGATTATTATATACTTTTTAGACTGCCCTTGAAGTTTTATGGTAGTTATGGGCATCTGGTTTTAAAAATGCTATAGAATGTCCACCAGAAGGAAAAAGAGTCTAAAAATCATGTCACATGAGCAAGATGCATGAACACTATCTTCACATATCTGAATTATTTTATGGAAGAAGAATTTGTAATAGTTTTCGAGATCCAAGAAAGCAGATTAGGATAAGCAAGGGAAGTTTCCTACCAAATCAATTTTAACAAAAAGGAATGTCAGCTAGGCATGGTAGCATATGCCCATAATTCTAGCATTTGGAGGCTAAGGCAGGAAGACTGAGGCCAGCCTGGGGTACATAGTAAGACTCGGTCTCAAAAACTACACACATGCACACACAATGTCCTACTTTGTGTGATAATAACCCTACTTAGGGATGTTCCTGCAGAGAGTGGATAGCCATAGGCTAGGGGTGATTTAGACTGAACTGAACATGTGAAGGGGCTCTTATATGGAGAGGCACCTCTAGTTTGCCTTTCATCATCATCATTATTATTATTTTATGATTCATAGACTCATTTATGAACTATGAGAGCTCACCAGCTCTATAATAATGCCTCAGCTCTTAATACTTTACTATAGCTTTGTAACCCAAAGAAATTCCTTAATATAACTATGATTTTGATTCTTCAGTCATAAAATAGGAAATCATAGCACCAGACATTAATGTAATAGGATAGCTATGATGATCCAATCTCATAATAACTTTAAACTGTAAAGTATATGAAAATATGAGAAATTATTTATTGTGTTTTCCACAGAAGTTGTGAACAGTCAATTTGTATTTCTGTATCTGTCTCATATCTGAGAGTGTTTTAAAATTCTTTTTTTAAAGGCCATTCTAATGACTTGTAATTGTTTTCTGCTTTCTGATAAGGTGTGAAGGTCTCTAATGGCTGTCAACTGAGTGTCATGTGGAGTGATTTAATTAGCACTTACTGTTGTCTTATTGGTTGGCCTACATTTGGTCCAATACAGAGTCCAGTGTTTGAAACGTGAGAGACAACAAGAAGAGGTGAAAGACAGCTATGGTAGATAAACTTTCACTTAAATTATGTTTATTTGGGGAAAATGTCATCCATTATCTTCAAAGATGCAGACCAGTAAATGGGTCTTACTTTAAGATGACTCCAGTTCTGGAATGGCCCAACCCCTACTACTTGTTACAGAATTTATCAGAAGGAGAAAGAAGATATTATTCAAAGCTGGCTTTTGTTAAGTGGACAAATCAGCCTCAACAGGATTGTCTACATTCAACCAGAAGGAATCGTATTATTGTTCATTTAATGTTTAATTAAATATATTCTAGCAAGTGTGCAGGCTTTAGGTTGAATTTACAGTACATTAATGTTAGTGTTTTATACAGTCTATGTACACTTTATAGCACATTGGGGTCTCTTATATAATCAATATGTACAATACACTTATGCCCATTTGTGGCATTATGTGAGTTGGACCACAGTTTTACTATTTTAAATGATCATAGAAGTTTATAGTTACATTTCTGCTCTTATATTGTTAGTGATGCTTATGATTTATTGGATGCCAAGTCCTTGTTGTGGAACAAAATCCCAATTATAGCAATCTTACAGAGAAAATGGTATTTGGTTCACAAGTATTTGCTGTCAAGTATGAAATTTCTAGGAATGTGGTTATAAAATGAGGCAATGGTATGCATTTTCAGTAGATGCAAATTATTATTATTTTTATTTTGCTTCACTAAAGATAGAGATGGTAGTTCTTTGCATGGGAACTAAAAATAGGATCCACAGAAGTAAGAGCAACTAGTGATTGCTCAGTGGAGAGTCGCTGGCCTAGGATTCTGTTGTTTCCACATACTACCATGAGTTCCTTTAGCTTTATGGATAATAGAGCAAAAAGGCATTTTGAAAGCATCTTGTCTAATCCCACATGAACGGAAAGGAACAGCAGGATCAGACTGCTGCCCAGAGAACCTGCCCCGAGTCATAGAGCTTAGGCAGGTAGGAACCAGATTGGAACTTGGATCTGAGCTCTAGCCCAGGATATTTGTTAACTGCCCACATTCCCCTTGATGATGGCGGTGAAATTGTGGAAGCAAGCAGGAGAAATCATTGTTTATCACACAAAGTTACCTGCTGGAGAAATGTCCCCCAGTCCTACTTTGCAGGTGTTCCATTTATAATCAATAGCCTTCCAATCATATCGATTAAAGTCTTGGGATTTCTAAACCTCTTCTTAAGGAAGAGAGTTGCCAGAGGAAAAGTAAATATGATCAATAGCCTTGCCTGGAAGATCTGCCCCTTGAGTTGATTTCCCCTTATTCTCTGTCACCCTCCTGGGCTCAAAGCCTCCCACATCCAGATTAACTGGTTACTATATACTTATTTATGTTCCATCAGCCAATGTCCTTGAGCAATAGTAGCAGCAATTTTGATTTGTTTTCTCCTTTTACAGCTGTGTTGCTGGGAGAGGGAGATGGAACATTTAATTTGGCATTAAATTCTATTCTGGGGCCTCGTCCCCTGTGGCAAAGGTGATGTGGATGGTTTGCATTTATGATTTTGCTCAGTTCAACTCATTTTTATGCCCAGGGAAAGTTTCTGCTTGAGCTTTTCTTGCTTCTCTTGCAGTTTGATTTCTGATTTCACATAGAGGATTTCATAGGGTGAAACAGTCGGCTCTTCCTTTGTACTCCGACTACTATTTTCCATGAGAACTGTTGGCAACAACCTGGTTTCTGCATATGCCTGCAAAAGACGTAGAGCATTTGAATTTTGAACGGAGTTCTATTCTTGAGGGATGTGGTCTGTGTCAGGCAGACATGATGGGGAGACTTTGCATCCAATCTGCCTGCTAGGCAAAGAGATTCGTCCCGGCTCGCTCTGCCTTTCTTTTTTGCGTTTTACCTCTGATTTCATAGTGCACGTTACAGGAAAGGGTCTGCTTTTATCCCCCCTTCTCTCTCCTTGAGTCACCTTGGGCAGGGCCAACAATCAACTTGTTTTGTGCATTAGTATGTCAGAGTCAGAATGCTTTGGAAATTGTGATCCTCTCCCACAGTGAGGTTGCACAGAGCCTGCGGGCTTGCTGAAGAACTGCTGGCCCCCAGACCTGCCAACAGCCCCTACATTCTCAAGACCCAGCACTTTGGAGTATAGTCCAAACACAATAAAAAAAAGCTCACCCTTAATTTCCTCCCTCTACCCAAGCACTGACCACATTAACCCTGTCATCTTTATTCTTGGCCTCTGTCTAGTCTCGTATTTCACAGTGTGTCTTTGGACAGGGGCAGTGTGTGTGTGTGTGTGTGTGTGTGTGTGTGTGTTTAAACATACTGCAGAGGGAGAAAACAAAGACTCCCCAAGGGGACTGCAGAGGCGGGGGTTTTGGGGGGCACCTGGAGAGATCTCAAGCTTTCGTTTGCCCTTTCCAGCTTTCTTGGTCACTAGTCACTGATGTTTCTCCCAGACAGGTCAGCACTGAACTCTCACTGAGGTGCCAGATAGAATCCAGAATGCTTTGTTTCTGAAGAAATCTTTGTTTCTTCTATTTGTGAGGGAAAATGAATAAAAATCAGAGAGAAACCACAATTAGACTGCTAACTCTACACAGAGAAGGAGGCTGTGGAAGACAAAAAGGATTGGACAAATTAAAAGGAAGAAAAGAAACAAAACAACCCAACAATTGTTCTCTATGGTGGGTCTATCTCTGAAATTTCCCAGTTAATGAATATTCAGTCTTTTCCCACCAGCAGCTCAGGACATGACTAAGCAGGAATCACTCCTCCAACTACACAGAGTTTTCATGTTGGCATACCACAGAGTTAGAAACCCCAGAATCTGCAGGGTAAGACATCTTGAGTGCTCCAAGCATCCACCACTAGGTGGAACCCGTGCTATGCATATGTCTAGCCCCCAGGGGCCAGGGCAGCCAATGAAGCCTGGGGCAGCAGGACAGCATTTATACCGAGTAATACTTTGTTAAGGGATGGAATTCCATTTCCCTTCCAGTTAGCCAGAAGTCCAGCTGCTACTGCAGGTACTCAGAAATTCTCAGTGTTTGCATTCCTATTCTTGTGCATGTATACACACACACACACACACACACACACACACACACACACACACGGCCTTTTTCAGCTATTTATTGGAGGTCTGGTTGTATCCCAAGGAAAGGCTGGGGGCATTTCTATAATCACTGGAAGTTCCTCATTTTGGGGTGAGTCTTTGGCTTCATACACACATAGTTTCAGTATAATTAGCTATCTAATTGCTCACCCACACTGAGCCCATGTGTGTGTTACTAATTATGATTTATTTAAAAACTCTCCATTTGCCATTCTTTGTTCTCCTTTTCCTCTATTGAAGCGCCAGGGGAGAGATTTCAGCAGAAACTGTTCTGAATGGTAGGTTTTACTTTCTTCTGCATTATTGGAGCTCCTCCTTCCAGTTTTATAATCCAGGTAGCTTCTATATCTAATTCCCAACATCATACCTGCAACATGCTACCTCATCCAACAAAGGCACAAGGACAAGTGTGGCTACAGTACTTGGATGGAAGGAACTCCTAACTTCATAGTTCCAGCACTGATATATTCAAGCTTAAACTCGTATCTATAGTTACTTTCTGTGTGCCTCTACATAATTATACATAGGCAGCTCCAGTTTGGTCTGTTCAGAATTGGTAGTCCCAAACCCATTCTCTGTCTGTATGGTGGGATATTCAGGCCAGAAACCCGAGGATCCTGACAGTCTCACTGTTCTTTCTGTCTGTTTTACCACTGAACTTGGTTGATTTCACTTCCTCCTGTCTCCCTACTCACCATGCCTTTTCTGAACCTGTTGCTGCGTTTTGCTCAAATCCTGTCATTCTGGCCTAAAGCATGGCAAAGCTCTTTTTCTGTGTAGTCTCCAGATTCATACTCCATCTTCTCCATGTGATTATGTCCCTCACCCCTGTCAAAACTTCAGAAACTTCAGGACACCTGGTTAGACCTCTCCCCGGGTGCACACTGTCCCTGCTCCCCTAGGACCTTCACCTCCAGAGCTTGCTCACATGCACCCACTTCTGCAGTTCCATGTGGTCATACTTAGTAGAGACTTTTCCTTTCTTCCCTGTCTGAACAAACCCCATTTTCTTCATGCTTAAGCTTTTCCTGATTTCCTAAGGTCTATAACTTTCCTCTTTTGTGTTACAAAAGTCTAGGGAAACATTTCTGTAAGAGCCTCTTTCACAGATCTTTGAAATTGGCTCTCCTTGTGGGTCTCCCTAGAGATTGGAAGCTCCCCAAGAACATGACTGGGACATCTAACCCCTCTGGTATTCCCAGTTGGAAAGAGGGTGTGTACATGTGTGTGCATAGGTGTGTGTATGCAGAGATAGACACAAGGAGGGAGGGAGGAAAGAGGGAGGGAGAGAGGGAGAAGGGTAACAGGACTTACTCTGGGGCTCACAGCAGGTCTTCATTCTTTCCCTTTTAGTTAATTATCATTTAAATGGAGACCCGCAGGGCACATGGCATTTTGCTTGAAGCCTGGGGGAAGCTACCTACAAAGTGAAATATTCATGAAGTATACAGATGTCATACACAACAAATACATACCCTGAAGGTGAGGAGAAATTTGATAGAGAGGAACTGGGGAAAGCCTGGGACTGCTAATCAGAGTGCAGCAATCAAGAGCCAGAGCCTGGGATTCTAGTTATACCTGAACTGTTTGCTTTCTTGTTCTGGAAGGGCCCTTCAGCTCTGAAACTGTCTGTGTTCAGACTGGAATGCATGTAGGTACATAAGTTTGGGCAAGAGAAAGTGCTGTGCTCTTCTTAAAACAGGCTGCCCAACTGAGGAGTGTGTCCTTGGCATTCAGACCTCAGCCCTTAGCCATCCAGCATCTGTCTCTCTCATCCACAGAGGTTTGGCTCATCTCTGCTATTCTCTTCCCAGGGCAGCTCACATCTGGTGTTAGAGACAGGTGGAGTCATAGAGGCCTATCACCCCAGCCTGACCAAGGGAGAGGCTGATGTCCCTCCAGAACTCCCTGCAGGAAGGATGATGCTTCATCAGAGGTACAACTCAGTTCCTCCTCATCCCAGTTCTTTCTTTTTGTCTTCTCACAAATATTGATATATGGTTATGTAGTGTGCCCCAAACCCCATGGTTTGTTTTAAGAAATCCAATCTCTGGTGGCAGTAACCTATGATGGTTCTAAGATTGTCTGAGGTAAATTACCTCCGGACTGATTCAAGCCTCCAGTGGAGGCTGATGGACAACAGAAACTTTTGGCACGTAGTAGGGTTGAGTGGCTATCACCCAGACCACTTACTGGTGAGGCACTGACAGAAGGGAAGGTACTAGTAGACCCACCATATGTCAGGCAGGAGAGAGAGAGAGAGAGAATGAATGTATTAACTGTAAGGCTAACAGATTGGGTGGCTGTTGCCAAGGGTTATTGAAGCTCTACAAGATGAAAATAAACAGCTGAGAATAATGGGCCACTGCAGCCAGGTGTGAAAGCCAGAGGGCGTCTTTGGATGTAGAAACTCAAGTAGACATGCTAAAAGAGCTGAGGACTAACCTCAGGACACACCAGGTGGAGCAGGAGAGCTTCACTGATTTGGCTAACTACCCAACATGTATAGGGCTGCTATGCCAAGAACTGAAACTTGATTAGGAGTGTCTAGGATCCTGGCTGAGTGGTTAAGCTAGGATAACAAGGACTAGAAGACTGTGGACTAGGGCAGGGTATGCAAATGGTCATACAGTAGACACCCTGTGTTGAGGTCTTTATGGTACATGTTAAAACATATCCAAGATCACCCTTGGGGAAAAGGTGCCTAAACTACTTCAAAGACAAAATAATAAGACAGCAAGCTGACATTCGATATAGACATATGAAAGAAATGACCACAGTGCTAATAACAGAGCAAAGTTAAGGCTTCTTGAGGATAAGAGGCATCTGGTGGCAAATTCACTCCATTAGGCTCTCTCAGGGAGGAAAAGAGCCTGGACTTCACTTTCAGAAAAAAAGACACATAATTAAGGCATGGGTTTACCATTCTAGCACTTTGGTTTCAGCCAACATAACAATCATTATTCCACATTTCATTGTGCCAGGCTAGGGAACCACAGTTATGTTAAAGGAGGGATGATCAAGGGATCCAGTGGACAGAGCTTATGTCACATTACCAGATTCACTGAACTGATGGACCATTGATGCTTGGTAAAGGCATCAAGGAAGCATTAGTTTGGAGACAATATTGTGCAAGGTGATCTGCTGTCCTCAAAGATTCAGTGTGCTCACTGAATGAAAACCCTTCACATGGCACTATGTCCTCAAAACAAACAAACATACAAGTTCAAGAAGCAAGGGTGGGTGCAAGAATGGCCCCGTTAGGACACACTTTGTAGCCTATAGGAATGTCTGTGTGACTCTGGTGTCTGCAAGAATAGAAGTTTTGGTTTTATTGGTTTTCCTTTCACCTGGGAGTATAGCAGAAGTCCCTTTGAATTATAAAGCTGTGGTTGTAGCCTTGTCACTTTGGGGACATTGTGTTAATGGATTAATGGACAGCAAAAAGAGTCCCCTGTTTAGCATAAGCAAATCATCTTGCAAGTGGGAGGAGGGGAGCTGTCAAAAACAGGAAGCAAAATCCATGGGATTTAGTATTGCTGCCTTATTTAACTGTGACTGCAGATGAACAGGTCCGATAGGCAAGCCCCCAGACGTGGTATGGTCACCAGAGAAGCACAGAACCTTCTCGGATTAAAGTTGTGTCACTTGATGTCTTGGTGACCAGGAATGAGGTGCTAATTAAGGGTGAGGGGAATCTACACTGGATTGTGGAGAGTAGATACTGTGAGTATCAACTGCAACTCGGGCCATAGATTACCCTAATAGCTTCCTGTCCTATGTTCTCAGGAAGATAGGGCCACAATCCTTCTGGAGGAGCTGCTACCTGAATGTGGATGGAGAAATGGATCCAAGTGGCACAGAGACTTGTTCTAGAGTTCATGCAGATGTATTGCCCAGCTCCTCTTATGGTACCGTCTTCGTCCAGGATGAGACAGGAATCTTTCTGTTCTCATCTCTGTGGGGTCTACATCAATTGAAGAAGTGGCCTCATTCATATATGAAGAAGTCACACTATTTCTGACATAGTTTGGTGATTGAGAAAGGAGATGGTGTAAAGGATTCATGTTGGCCATTTGAGCCCAATACAAGAGAACCTGATAGACAATTAGCTGGGCCTTTGTTAGGCCTGTATCACAATTCCCTCTTCTGCTTCCCCTCCTTTCTCTCACAGTTGTTGATCCCTGTTGGACATCTTGTACCTCATATTCTCTCCTCCAGTCTACTACAAAACTAGCCTGTGGCACTGTCCATCAATATGAACCTTTCTGCCTTTGCCTTAGAAGCTTTCAAGATCTTAGACTGAGTTTCAACTGGTCAGTATTGAGACTCTAGGGTTGATGATAACCTAAATTCTCTTTGGTGGAACACTTTTCCAACTCCAGCTCAGTTCTGAAACATTGTATAGAAATCCTGGGCAGGAAATAGTCTATCTTTAGTTTCAAAGTGAAAATCTCCCATTAATCTTGACCACACATCTGCTCTTTGCCACATATCCATTTCTTCTCATAGATTCACTGTGATCCTTTCAGGGAATTGAAATTCAATTCTGTGAAGGAGCTTTAATCTAGTGTTCCTGTGATTGGAGCAGAAAATAGGAGTGAAACTTCTGTTCAAGACCAGATGGCTAATAACCAAGCAGCTTGGTGAGCAGAAAAGGGTGAATCAATGTACCTGTGGATCAATGTGCACGTTTGAAAATAACAGTTTGGGGAAAGTAATAATAAGAACTATGGCAGACCAAGTGGATGTCTGAGAGGCATTGGGCTGTTTCTGCTGCCCCCTCCTCTCAGATCTTACACACTTTTCTGAGGAAACTTCTAGGCCCAAGTCTGACAGACTGACAGATAGGCTCTGTATTCTTCAGAGTAACATGGAAGAATCTGGTCACACAATGAACAGAGAAGTAATGTCTTATGAACTTGACCAGAACATGGTGGGAGATGTAAAAAAGCCTTGAGGTAAAATGCTCAGTCTTTTCTTCCTTTTGATTATTTGTATATGCTATGACTTTGTGGTTTCTCTGGACATGATGGTGTGAGAGGTTTATTTTTCTGAAATTACAGTATCTCAACCCATGACCCTGAATATTTCCATCTTGATTGTTTCTATTTCTCCTCTCTAATTCTTTTTTCTTTTCTTGAATTTCACTTGCCATTTCTTTCTCCATCGAGGGTCAAAGCATGAGTTCTGCCTCAGTTTTCCAGCGAACCTAGACTAAGTCAGTAACTACTTACTGAGCTCTGGCTGAGCCAGAGGTAGTGTTCTTAGTGATGTGTGTGTGTGTGTGTGTGTGTGTGTGTGTGTGTGTGTGTGTGTGTGTATGTGTGTATGTTAAATAATTTCTTCTCCATCATGATACCATGAAGCAGGTGCTATTATTATCTCCACTTTACAGATGAAAAAAAAGAAACATAGATTTTAGGTGACTTGCAAAAGATCTCTATGCTGATAAGTTTTAGCAACAGAATTTAGAACAGACATTCTGGTTCCTGACTGTTCTTTCCTGATGTCGAAGAAGAAGTAGAAGAAGAAGGAGAAGAAAAAGGAGAAGGAGAGGGAGAGGGGGGGGGGAGGGGGAGGGGCCCTCAAAACAAGAAAAAAGTCTAGTGTCAAAACATCCACTCAGATTTTCATCTCTTAAATACCCCATGAGCAGTCATCAGTCACCTTCAGAAAATCTCTAGTGAAGAACAAAGAGAAATATTACTTGTTCTGCGACAAAATGCTTATAACCACCACTGCATTAAAAGAGTACTGTCTTTGAATGTCCATTATTGCTGCAGACTGGAGTCTGAGCATGAATCTATTCATAGACTTATTTATTTTTGTCCTTACAGTTTGATTTGTGGTTGTCAGTTCTGCCTGTCTGTGAAGGCGCTCAGAGAGCAAGGGCTTTCTTTCCTCCTTTCTATATACAACACTGCACCAGGTGTTGATGAGCTCGACTGTCCACTGATGTTCTAATGCAAAACATCAAGATGGAGCTTATGGTGGCGTGTGTGGCTTTGCATGAGAATTTGGGAGGAAGGTGAGCCTGGTGAAAAGAAACAGTCTGTTAGAAATGCAGGGCTTCTTAACATGCTCTGTGAACCTGAGCATCCTGTTCCCACAGGGATCCCTACACACACTTGAAGTCCATGAATAGCTTATAATCTACGGCAAATTTGTAAGACGATTTATGCATTTTCCTTTTCTTAAATGAGAGAAGTAGGAAAAGACACATTTGTTTTCAGACTCTCAAAACTAAAGCTATTAAGCTTTATTGTTACTTTTTTCCATATGGCCTTGTGTAAATCATTTAACCATTTGAATTTCAACTTCTTTCCATGAAAATGGATATACATACTTCCTGTGATAAAAGTTACAGTGAAGATTAGATGAGAAGAAACGTGTTGTGATCTCTAAAGCATCTTAAGAATGGGGGATGGGTAGTCATTGCCATTTTTCATCTTCTGAATCTGAGAACACAGGGTATAGAAAGTAAGGAATTCTAACAGTGACTACATGTATATGTCTGGGACTTGACTCCTGGGTAAATGCACCCTGAGCAAAGGTCTTGAGTGTGAGTAGTTCATTTGGGGTGTGATGGCAGGATGTACTGGTAGAGGAGTGTTTGAATGAGACAGGGAAAGAGGATGGGAAAGCTATCAGTATGTAGTAATGAGCAGGCTGCTTCTGTGAGCAACTAGGACTCAGGCCCCCTGGGTAGAACATGCCCAGGAGTTCTTTTACCTAGTGGTTAAACATGCTCTTATATCTTAAGGAAGCTCTCAGACAGTCACAGGTGTCTGCACTAGGAGGCCACCTGCATAAATTAGAGTACTAAGTGACAAGAAGAAAATTAGGTGGGGTATCTGCTGCCAACAGTGTCTGCTACAGCAAATTGTGAGCTAGACAGTCACATGTATTATCTCTATTAAATTCGAAGTCATTCTAATAGTTCCTAAACATAGCTTCTCAGTAGAATTATCTGGGAGGTATAAAAAAATCAGACTTCTGGGACCCATATTTGGGAAATTTTAATTCAGCATGTCTAGGGCAAGGTCTGAGACTTGACATTTTTCAAAGGTTCTCGAGGTATTTCTGATGATCAGTCATTTTGGGAAACATAGCAGTTAAAACCCATTCAAAGTAGGTATTGTGATGAAACTGACTTGATGTGTTCAGGATTTCATACAATATTATACCTAGATTGTATTGGAAGCAGAATTTCCAACCAGTGTTCATTTCTTCATCTCCATGTCACACTGCTTTCCCAAGGACCAGTGTTTCTTGCAGAGGTAAGGATTACGCCTCTGGCGCCTCAGGGGAGAAGATGGAGCACATACTCGGTGGGTGTCAGTCCCTGTGCCTGATCCTTCTGAAATATTGCCCTTGTCTACTTCTGAAGGGTTTCCAAGCATGCTCCTTTGTCTTCTTTCCTCTGCTTTGACTGGTTCTTGACTTCCTCTGGCCTGTTAATGAAACATTCTCCCTCTTTATGCCTTAATCCCCACTTTCTGATTCATGCCCAACACAACCTTGATGACCTACTCCCTTTCTGAGAAACCTTTAGGGGCTCCCTTCTCTTGATATCTATAAACCAGAGTTGTTCTTGGAGACATGGAAAGCCCTTCACAATCCAGTTCCACCCCACCTTTCCAGCACCTATATCAGCTCTCTCAATAGCCCATCAGTGAGCACCCAGCAAGGCACAAAGAAACCTCTCTAGGTATTTACACAGAGAAAACTGTAAATAAAGAATTGATTTGACAGGCATTAGAGGCTGAAGACACAAAAAGGGACAAGGCATGATAAAGGCTAAAACCACAGGAAGTAGCTGCTGATACTAAATTCTAGGGCCCTAAGGAAGGAGTGTGGTGTTATTAGGACCTGGAAATTCAGGAGAAGCTCTGTGGAGGTGAACACAGAGATCTGGGAGGGAGGAAGATTTCACCGCTGTTGCTGGGACTCAAGCGCTCAGAGGAGAGGTCTTTCAGGAAAGGGACCCATTCCTAAGAGGAGAAGGTTCCTTGGTTTCTGCTGTACTTTAGGAATTTGGAGGAAGGTCTTCATGGAAAGGGGCTTAGACCTCTGACTAGGGGAGTTACCCTATTGGGGCCTCACTAAGACCAGGGTCAAGGATCTCTGAGACTGGAGCCAATTGTGGCTGCCAAAATGAATAGCTTTGAATAGGGCAATATGACAGGGAAAAAGCCATTCCCATGCTACTTCCCTGCTCTCTGTTCTCCCTTCTACCAGCCTCCTGTGGCACCTAGAGGGGAGCTAGCTGATCAAGGTTACAGTCTAATCAGTATATAAACAGCTCTAGCATCACATGTCTGAGTGTAGAAGGATCATTCAGCGCTCAGAAACAATAGGTTTTTATGTATATTTTTTATTGGATTTTTTTTTTTTTTTGGTTTTTTTGAGACAGGGTCTCCCAGTAGCCCCAGCTGTCCTGGAACTCACTATGTAGACCAGGCTGCCCTTGAACCCACAGGGACCCGCCTGCCTCTGCCTCCCAAGTGCTGGGATGAAAGGGGTGCACCACCACACCCGGCCTTTTATTGGATTTTTTTTTTTTTTGGTCTTTTTGAGACAGGGTCTCCCAGTAGCCCCAGCTGTCCTGGAACTCACTATGTAGACCAGGCTGCCCTTGAACCCACAGGGACCCGCCTGCCTCTGCCTCCCAAGTGCTGGGATTAAAGGTGTGCACCACCACACCCGGCCTTTTATTGGATTTTTATGCATTTCATATAATAAATCTTAATCATATTTAGACCTGTTCCTCTACCTGTCTCCCCCATGTCACCCCCACTGGATTTCATGCATTCTGTTATATATATTAAGACATATAGTGTCAAGCTTTTATATCCTGATGTCCCCCGGAGCACTGGGGTCTAGTCAGTCTGTCTAGAGTCACTCACTTAAAGAAGATCAACTCTCTTTCACGTAGTAGTAATTAGTTGCCAATAGTTCCTCTGGTAAGGTTGGGGCCTGTTGCCCATTTCCCCAGTTCTATGCTGGATTTTCAAATGATTGAGTCTTTATGGGTCTTGTACATGCTATCATCATTGCTGTAAGTTCAAGCGACAATAGTTTAATTCCTGGCATGATAGCCGAGGGACTGGAATTACCAAGTTCACATGGCTTCCGTGCCTCTCAGATTTCTGGGCAATGCCTTCCTGTCTCTTCGGAGTTTTCTTATTATCTACAGTTTATTAGGCTATATTAGCACTCATGTATCCTCTTTGTGAAGCTTTCCAGATTTTCCTCTATTCTCCAAGCCCTAAGCCAGAAAAATTCCTTCTTTGTCAATTTCCCTAAAGCATTTCTACTTTGTAAAGCAATACACATTGCTTCATTGTTCCTTGCTTGACCATGAACTCTTCAAGGAAAAAAATGTTGCTTTATTTGACTTTATTTCAGTAAGGATGCCACAGATGGCAAAAGACCAGCTGAGCTGTATGGACACAGGAGTGAAGGTACTGATTGCTTGCCTTTAGAACACAAGGCCCAAAGGGGGTTCACAGATGGAGAAGTGGTGGGTTAGCCTCCCTCTCCTGAAACCATTTTTGGTGCTACAGAGCATACAAAGAAGAAAATAAAAAAATGTTTTTAGGATTTGTTTTAGAATTTAGGAGTAACTTTGACCCCAAGAAAACCAAGGACTGGCTGAAGGCGCCCCTCAGCACGGTCAGGTTCCCCATCTCTCTGCCATCCACTTTCCTTTTCTGATTTGTACAGAATCTTTATTATTTTCCCAGCAATTAATTTCTGCTGTGGCTTGAGGTTCCAGAGCATTTTTGTTTTAACAGGAATTCCCAAAGCCTAATCATCCTTGGGAATCTAAGGTCTGTATAGTTAATAGAGGAACTTTAGGGATTTTTTTTTTTTTAACAAGAGGCTGTGAGTGGAGGTATTTTTAGAAATCTTCATATTCATACTTGTGTTCCTGAAAACTCATTTAAATTCAGATCCAGCACATGCTTATCCAGCATTAGTATATTCTAAGCATTCTATTAGGTACTTTTGCATTCACTGTGTCATCCAATTTAATCTTCACAGCAACTCTGAGGCAGGCATTATTATCTCATATTTATACCTGAGGAAACCAGGGATCAGAGGGATCAAATGACTTGCTCGTGAGTGACAGGGCTAGAATTTGAATCCAGGCCTCTGACTCCATGCTCACTGAGCTTTTCAGGTGGGCTCAGTTGCAAAGTAGATATGGTCACCCATGTGATCTGAGATTTGAAGGTATCATGATGAAAAGGGAAATTCTGCTTCAGCGTCTAGGGAAGGACCCCATACAGAAAGGAATACCCTATAAAAAAGTTCTTTCATTTTCTACAAGGCAAGGACATTTAGGTACATATTTCTCTATCATATCAGCCCAGTGGTAACATGAGCCTCCTACTCCAGTAAAGAAATTAACTAGAGGTACAGTAGTCCCTTCCCTGACTAGGAAGCTTGAGTTTCTTCCTCTGGGTCCCTTGTTTACTCTGATCTTGGATTCTCTTGTCAAATTGAAGTGACATTTGTGATGGTGACATGCTCCCAAGTCTCCCATTGGCTCTAAGGTAGTAAAAACACTCCTTGCTTTGGAAGGTGAACTTTTGACCTTCAAGGTCAAGGCCTGTGTTGGTCCTTTAAGCATTTTCAGAGGATGATGAAGGCTTGAAAAAATTAGGATCTTGAATCTCTGATTTAAAAACCACTTTTCTTAGGGACAAGTCTCAATTTCCATTTTAAAATCTGTGATGGCGATGAATGAATAGGTCTCAGTTCCTATCATGTAACTGTCCCCTAAACCTATTTATGTGCTCTAGGCTAAGCACTCATGACAGAACAGTATGATTAACCCAATCATTTTGAGCTCAGTATTTGGACTCCGTTTCGAGCTGCTGTGGTTAAATACTAAATAATTCATCACGTTCTCTTTTCCTGCTATTGTTGCCTTGAACAGCTCCTGACTCTGCCCTTTGCTGTCGCTCCCTGGAGCTTGTGCGAATTGTGGTTTTGGGAGCGAGACATCTGAGGGTTCGAGGATGCCAGTCCCCAGGGAAGGCAGACAAATCACAATTGTGGTTTCTATGGCACCTTAAGACCCCCCAAACTGCTACGCCTCCCAGAACTCTTATCATAACATAAAGAGCCATCTTGTAGATCACCTGAGGACATGTTCCAGGGAAATCATGGAATATTTATTAACATTATTACATTTTTTCCAGCATCTTTTATCTCAGGGGATCCCCAAATGCTTTGCTAACAAAATATGCCAGGAGATATTTTTTACCTATTTCTCAAATCCAGACATTCCTCACCTTCCTTCTCACCACACCCCTTCCATTTGCTGCCCATCAGTCCATTTCTGCCTGAGTTGTTATGATCATTTATTGCTTAACAAATAATGCTAGAGTGTTGGAACCCGATTGTATGAGTTTCCTGTGGTGGCTGCAACAACTGCCATACACCTGGTGATTTAAAATAGCACACATTAATTCTACTCCATTCTGGAGGTCAGAAATCCCAAATGGGTTTCACCGGACTGGGAACAAAGTGCTGGCATTGACATACTCTCTCCAGAGACTCCGGGTGTGGGGAAGGGGGGTGGGGGCTGCGGGGGATCCCTTTCCATGCCTTTTCTTGCTTCTGGGCATGGATTCTCTGAATTTCTTGGCTTATGCCTCTTCTGCTACCTTAAAGGCCAGGAGATGAGCATGTTTAGTTCTTTCTGCCCAGTCTTCCCATGTCTTCCCTCCACTGTCAAACTACTCCTACTTCTTTTCTATAAGGATATTCATATTTGCATTTTAGGACCTTCTGCATATTCCTGCATAATTTTCTTGTCTTACTTACAAAATCAAATTTGCCATATAAACTTGCCTCCTCAGGCTCCAGGGATTAGGCTGTACCTTTTGGGGCCATCATTCAACCTACTGTATACACGGCAAGGAAAGTCTTTTCACCTGACCAAGTTTAATACCTATAATTTCCTACTACTCTATATGCAAATGGTAGACCATAGTCAAACTGGGATAATCAGTTTTATTCTGAACTTTGCCCGGTCCTACTTCTGTATCTTTACTTGTGATTTTTCTTTCTTTCCTTCATGATGCTTTCTGTCCATTGCAGCTGGAAGGAATCTCTTTGCTGTGTTTGCTTCCTGCAGTTCCCATCCCTCATGGCTTGGAGGGTGTTGACTATTTACCCACTAAGCGGCCAACTTGTGACATGCTGGGACTCTCCACTCCACAAAGACTTATATGAAAAGACTCTAGGAAATGCCACATAAATTATTTTCATGGGCATGATAGAACAGGCGAGGTTTTCAGGTTGATTCCACAGTCTATGCTTTTGACCTTCAACAAATATTTATTATTCATTGAAAAATATTTATTGAGTTCTTCCTCTTATTCAAGTCCAACTCACAGTGATGAAGTGGTGGGACATAGCCCTTAAGGAACTGAAGGACCAAAGAGCACTTTTGGCATCAAACAAGCAATTGTCTATGTAGCCTCTGTTCAGCACAGGGGAAGCTAGACACACTGCTAGATTATACAGCAGTGAGTGGTTGGTCCTTGTGATAGGGACTGATAGAAATTAATTCAGCAATTAGAGATTCTGCCAAAAGGACAGCCATAATATTATTATGCATGACAAAGGACCAACCTTCCATTTTCATAGGGCTTTTTATGAGGTGTGACCATAATATAATAGAGTAATTTTTTGAAAAATAAACATAGCGAATTATATCACAGGGAATCACAGTGTTGGCTAAAACCCCAAAGGGCACATTGTTCAGCTCTCTGTGATGGGACTTTTCTCTATATACTGTCCCAATGAATATATTCCTGGATTCTACTGAAAATTTCCAAGAGGAGTTATTCTTCCGAAGAGTCACTTTAGAGTCTGCATATGCACTAGAGAACATAGAAGAAAAACCGTGTCTTCTGATTATTATCTATCTACCAACATACATGTAAATCAACATATGGAACTTGTGACTGTCTAGTTAGTATATACATCTGTGTACATGCACAAACCAGTTATGTTGCAATTCTGAGAGGAATTCCAAAAATATCTTAGAAACTAGGATCATTATTGAAACCCTTCGAGATACATGTAAACACTTTCAAAGTGACTAACTTGACTAGAGCTATAAATACATAAAAGTTCTGGAAAATATTTAAAAGCTATTTTAATTTAATCTTTTGGTGCCGGGGTTCAAGGATTTCATGCATGCTAAGCATTTGTTCTACCACTGAGGTACAGCCTCAGCTTTAAATATTATTGTTACAACTATTTTGCAATCATTCTACAAGAATGACATCCACATAATATTTTTTTCTTTCCTAAGACATAGGTCAGTGCTGCAAAGGGAGATAGCTTAAGAAAAAGGCTGTGAGTCTCAGGTGTGGTAGGAAACCAGGTCATGACTTTCCTATGTACATGATATTGTATAGTCTTAGTTGAGTCATTTAGCAATTCTGAGTCTCGAGTTCATCTATAAAATTAAGCTAATAACACTTTCCATATAGGCTTGTGACAATACTAATTATGTTTACCACATAGCAGAAATCAAGTTGTTTTCTACCCATTCGTGAAGGCATAGATATGGTCATACTGGTTTTGTATTACTTAAATAAAGAATACGAATTTGGCTTTTCCCCTGATGGTCCCTTTTTTTTTTTTTTTTTTTTTTTTTTTTTTGCTCAAAACATACATTGTTTTTCTTCTTTTTAGTAGAGAAATACAGGTGCATGTATACACGCATTTGTACCATTATCGTCTTCCTTTTCATTGTCTGACTTATGTCTATTGACTTCCTCAAAGACCCAGGAAAGTAGGATATAATAGATCTTTTGTGAAATTACAACCTGTGTCAGATGACTTCAGAGAAAGCAGATTTTGCTACATCTCATAAGGGTTCATCTTATGATTTTGAAGATGCTCAGATGATGCATGAATGATCAAGTAAAATTTAATGTCATGTCTTTGACATTTATCCCTGTATTAATTTGTTATCTATGGCACTGTACCTATTCCTCTACTTGCATGTAACTCACTGAGTTTACATTGCCCTTTGTTCCTACTAAGTGAACCAGCTACAGACTTAGAGATGAAAAGGCTGCTTTATCAAAAGTTAGAATTCAGTCAGAAAATCAGAGTCACTGTAAACGATGTGGATAGGAGACTTCGATAACAATTAGACTTTACCCAATTGGGAAGGGCCTGGGAACATGAAGGTCTACAGGGAGTTGGAAGAACAGAAAGTAAGCCAGCAGCCTCGTAGACAATCTAAGATTATGTTCAGTCTCTGAAATAGAATTATAAAGGGGATTGCCAGGAGGAATATGAGGCAGTTACCCAATATAGTGATATTCTCTGTGGACTTATAGCTGGGTTGGTGGTGGGCCTCAGTCTTTTGCTGACTGACAGGGTCATCAGTTTGGAAGAAGAGCTAGAGCAGGATCAGAAGAGAGTGAGAATACCATGGAACTGATTGGGCAGTTCCCCATGTGCCCATACCATATCTAACTATGGAGACTCCTCATAGCTGTTGAACTTTGACCTTGCAAATTTGTGCAAAGTCTTCTTTCAGCCAATGCTAACTTGGAAATATGTAGAGAGGAAATTATGGAATAAATTGCTTTAACTTAATCAGGATGACACAGAATAATCCATTAACCTTGCTTACTGGAGAAACAGAAAAATACACCTGAGACATGCGCACTCAACTATCCTCACTTATGCACAGCTGAAGTCCTCTGATCTTCTATTGATGTAGTCTCTCAGTAAGAAATTGCAAGTTATTGTTTTCTAATTATTGTGAAATTTACACAGTAAAGGTTCAGATCTGTCAAGTGCAGTTCAATGTGCTTTAAAAAGTATGTAGCCTGTAATCAACATCCCAGTGAAATCCTAAAGTGTTGAAATCATGTAATCCAAACTCTACAAATTTGTTCTTTTTAGGATTGTTTAGGCTGTTTGAGACCGTTTATACTGAGCTATAAATGCTAAAATCAACTTGATAGTTTTTGCAAAATGGTCAGGTGGAAATTTTACTCGGATTACATCGACTGTAAGAAGGAGAGCTGACATTTTAACAATAATGAGTTTTCCTAGTTATGATCATCCTGAATCTCTTCATTTAAAATGTTTTCAAAAAATCTGTTTCAGCAATATTTTGTTTTATCAATTTAGAGTGCTGGCATATGTTTTCAGATACATTTATTCTTTTAAGACAGGATCTCTTGTAGTTCATACTTGTCTTGAACTCACTATGAAGGAGATGACCCTGAACTGATCGTGCTGCCTCTACCTCCCAAATGATGGGAACATGGGTATGTGTCTCTAAGCTTAGATTTATGTGGTGCTGGGGAATCAAGCCCAAGGCTTCATGTATGCTAATCAAGTACTCCACCAGGTGGGCTACATACCCAACCCCCTAATTTTATTCTTCTAAAAAACATATACAGTCTTACTGTGAAACCCTGACTGGCTTGGAACTCACTATGTAGACCAGGCTGGTCTTGAACTCATAGAAATCCACCAGCCTCTGTCTCTCATGTGCTGGGATTAAAGGCATGGACCACCATGGCTAGCCTAATTTTATTCTTAAATGGTGCTATTGTAAATGTTATTTTAATATTCATTTGTAGAACATATATGCTTAATATACATTATACATGGTGCAAATACACCTATTGATATGTGTGCTGTGAATTTGTAGTCTGTGTCCTTTATTCTCTTAAAATTTATAATTTCTTTGTGACTTCCATAAGATTTTCTATAACATCTCTGAATAAGCACAGGGTGTTTTCCTTTCCATTCAGAAGACGGTTGGTTTTTGAGCCTTATTTTTACTGGCTAGCAGCTTTAGTGCAATGTAAAGTAGTGATTAAAAAGAACATGCCAACTTTTTCTCTGAAACGAAAGGGAAAGAATGTAATATTTTAACACTAAAGATGTTAATCGAAAAGCTCTTTGTGGATGCCTTTTATCAGGTTAAGTTTTCATCTGTTCTCATTTTGCTCAGAGTTTTAACCATATGGGTGTTGAGTTTTGCCAAATGATTCCTCACTTCAGTTGATGATTGATTGATATCACAATAATGTAAATTATATTGCAAATGGGATTAAATTATATCAATTAGTGTTTGAATGTTAAAATAATCTGTCATAATTTGGAATCCTTGTATAGTGCTGTATTTAATTTACTAATATTTTGTGAAGAAATTTTCTTTTTTTAAATCTTATGTTCAGGGAGTATTTATTTGTACATGAATTTTTTTAGCTAAAATATCTTTGTTAAGTTATTGTATAAGGACTTTTCTCTCTTCATGAAAAAAGATATGAAATGGTCTTCATTTTATGAATTGTATTATTTCTTAAGTATTGCATAAGATTAATAATAAAATTGTCTAGATTAACTTCATATTTTTGAATTTTACTTAAAAATTTAATATGAGAATCTCTTTTACTTTTCTGCATTTAAAAATATTTTATTTATTATTTTTTATATGAGTATATTGCCTGAATGTATGTAAGTGCATCCATGTTATGTAATGCCTGAGGAGGTCAGAAGAAGGTGTCAAATTTCCTTAGAACTGGAGTTGCATATGGTTTCTAGCCACCATGTGGGTGCTAGGAATTGAACCCCAGTCCTCTGCAAGAGCAACCAGTGCTCTCAACTGCTGAGCCATCTCTTCATCTCTATTTTCTCTATTTTTGTGTTATCTTTAAAAAATTGCATATTTAAGGAATTTGTCTATAGGTTGTTAGATGTCCTGTTGTTTCTGTTTGTAGCATCTGTAGTGATGATCTCTCTTCAAAAATTTTGAATGTTGATAATTGGTATGTCCTCTTTTCTTCCTGATTGGTATTCTTCAAGTTGCCTCAATTTTATTACTTTTTTTTTAACTTTAAAAAATTATTGAGAACTTTATACATGCATATAAGGTGTTTTGATCAATCTATGCCCACTCCCTCCCCTCCAACTCCTCTCATATCTCCCCATCACTTTTTTTCTGACAGTTTCTCCTTTCTTTCCTTCTTTCTTTCCTTCTTCCTTCCTTCCTCCCTCCCTCCCTCC